>NW_025318269.1:0-9359 GCF_018873765.1 Telopea speciosissima | reverse complement strand
TATTTTGACAATTTTTGGGTTTCATAGTCGTATTTGGAGCTCGATTAAGTTGGGGACTTTATTTTCTTGTCTGATTCCTACTTAATTGTTTGCAATAGTTTATGAGGTTTTTATGTTTGAATCTTGTTTGACTTTGCAAACAATAAATCATAGTTCAGTTGGGACTTGGGACTAATGAGTTCTAATTAAAAAGAGAGTGGAGAGTGGACACCCAACATATAAATACACTTTTTCATTTTTAAGAATGAGAAGAATATTCTTGCCATTGATTTTTAAGAAATGCTGTAAAAACTGCAAAAGGACATTGAGCTATTGAACAAGAGAAAAAAAATCTAGTCCCCCCCCCCCCCTCTTATATTCTTTGCCCAATTGAGTGTTGCCTTTTGAAATTCTTTGCACATGACCCAACTTGAATACTCATTCAAATCTCCATAACCAAATACCAGAATCCTAAACCCTAGCCTCCTAAAATCCTTATTGACTACCACTAGGACCCGTCATATTTCATCCCATCAAATTTTTGTCAGTAAACCAAAGACTAACTAATGTGGTCCTATATAGGCAAGGCCTAATAGGAACCAGGTAAAATCAGAATTCTGGAACTGTTTATAGATGTGGGCTGTTTAGGGTAAAATTAGGGTTAGGGTTAGGGTTTTGAGCTAGGGTTTTATTTGGTAATGATGGGCAGGTTTTTAGGAGTCTATAGGTGTAGGTTTGGATTGATTTGGATGAAGTTGGAAAATCTAGGGTTTCGGGTTAGAGGCCTTGTAAAAATGGAGTGTTTTCAGGATCTAGGGTTTAGGGGTGGATTTTGGGAAAGGGGTTTATAGGGTATTAATGGGCAGGTCTAGGGGGCTATTTTGGTATAAAGAAGTTAGGGTTTGGATGAGTTATGAAATTCTGCAATTTAGGGCAGAATTGGATTTAGGGTTTTGATGGACAGATTGGGCTGCAACTGAGATCGAGTGGAGGGATAAGGCTGGACAGATTTTAGAGTGAGGCTAGGGTTATGGGAATCGATTAGGGTTAATGGAGGAATGGGGCTGTGAGTGATTCAGGGTTAAGGAACTCAAATAAAATAAAAAGGGGGGTGTTAGGGTTGACTGTAGAAGGTTAGGAGAGAAAGGGAATAACTAAATTAACAAACAACTCACCGGATCTGCAAATTTGCAGTAGCAGCAAGTTGAGGAAGCTTGATTGAAGAAGAAGAAGGACCTCCCGATCTGGAACCAGGTAAAATCAGAATTCTGGAACTATTTTTAGATGTGGGCTGTTTAGGGTAAAAGTAGGGTTAGGGTTAGGGTTTTGAGCTAGGGTCTTATTTGGTAATGATGGGCTGGTTTTTAGGAGTCTATTGGTGTAGGTTTGGATTGATTTGGATGAAGTTGAAAATCTAGGGTTTCGAGTTAGAGGCCTTGTAAAAATGGAGTGTTTTCCGGATCTAGGGTTTAGGGGTGGATTTTGGGAAAGGGGTTTATAGGGTATTAATGGGCAGGTCTAGGGGGCTATTTTGGTATAAAGAAGTTAGGGTTTGGATGAGTTACAAAATTCTGCAATTTAGGGCAGAATTGAATTTAGGGTTTTGATAGACAGATTGGGCTGCAACTGAGATCAAGTGGAGGGATAAGGCTGGACAGATTTTAGAGTGAGGCTAGGGTTATGGGAATCGATTAGGGTTAATGGAGGAATGGGGCTGTGAGTGATTCAGGGTTAAGGAACTCAAATAAAATAAAAAGGGGGGTGTTAGGGTTGGCTGTAGAAGGTTAGGGGAAAAAGGGAATAACTAAATTAACAAACAACTCACCGGATCTGCAAATCTGCAGTAGCAGCAAGTTGAGGAAGCTTGATTGAAGAAGAAGAAGGACCTCCCGATCTACAAGATGCAAGGAGTTGCCAGAATCCATCAGCCCTCACCCTTGATATGACTCACAAGACAATTCTCAGAAGAGAGAAGCAGCAGCAGCCAGGGCCAACAGCAAAATTTGGTTTTTTTTTAAACATAATTGGTGGGGGAGCCTCTCCCACTGTTTTTATTAAATAAGAGGCCAATGGCCTTATTCCTAAATCTATTACAATTCAAATCTCTCACTTAAAATTGTGGAGAGGTGGACCTAATTAAAAATAACTTAAAACGTAAAGTCAAAAGACCTATCAACCCTTAGTAACTTAAAACAACTTAAACTACTTGAAATAAAAGAAGATTCCCTACTAACCAATAGAATATAAGAACCTATTAGCCAATAGGAGCACTTCACTTAAATTATACCAATTGAACCAATTGGATGCAACCAATTTAAACAGGTTCAATTAAAAACACAAAATAAAAACTAAGTATAAAACTGAAATAAACTAAACTAAGGCTCCTACTAAAACCCTAGGCTTAGGGTGGCTTCTTCAATTCGAGGAGGCTAGGGTCTGCATCACTAACCTATTTCAACTTTTACCTATCTAAGTCCATTATTTCTTGAAACTTTAATTTTTTACGCTTAAGGCAGATGTAAGCCAATTTTAATCAACATTTCAGCGAATAGATACCCAAAAATAATTTCTACCATAAGTCATCACTATTCTTAACCTTCCTCTTTGAAACCTTAACTTGGACTTGATGACTCCTATTGATGTAAACTGGCTGTTTAAAACCAGCCACAAGTGTAGGGATTCTTCCCTACTCCAGCATGAGTAGCCATCAGGTAGGTGTAGGGGAATCCCTACACCAGCAGTTATAATCGTGGGCTGAGTTAGGGTTTTTATTTTGTTAATTTTTTAAGTCAGTCTTTATTTGAATTGTAATTCTAATTTGGATTCCTAGTGCAAGTTTGAATCCTAGTTAGAAGTCCTAATTAGTATTCCTATTTCAGTTATGAGTCCTTGTTAAGTTTTGATTTATAGTTGGAGTTTGAGTTATGTCCAGTCATAAGGCTAAATATTTGTAAGAGCTCCTGAGAGCCTCCCCCAGTTTATGAATAAGAAAATTGCTTTTATGCATCCACTGTCCTGAGATAGGCTGTGAAGGTGAGGCTGAGATAGCCTTCACCATGGTCTGAAAACTCGGGTCTCGGAGCCAACTCGGCCCACGAAAAAACCGAGTTGGGCCGAGATCTCGGCGAGTTTTTGCAATTTTTTTTTTTTGACTTAGAGGCCCATCTCGGTGGGTTTTAGGGCTCTGTTGGGTCTGAAAATTGGTACACAACCTATTTTAGGCCATTTAAACACAATGACATTATTAGATTTTGCAAAAACAAAGTCCAAATATGACTTTTACATCGGACCCTTAGTTGCTAGGTGGCGACATATTAAAATAGCATAATAGATACATTAATGACATAATTTATGTACATAGAACTCAAACAAAACATTCAATTAATAGGAAACAAGTTAATAAGCATTACAAATGTTTAAGTTACAAGTTACTACTTCATCACATAAAATGAGATTGAATGACATATTCATTCCCTATTTGTACCACATAGTCTTCCCATGACATATTGTTGCTAAACTGTTGTGTATAGTCCTCCACAGCATTCATATAAGAGTTCTCATCCACATATGCCAACATCCCTAACCTAGGGTATAACTGTTCCACAGTGGAGTTAGACCGTTGCCATGAAGGATGAGATGCACCGCTTATGCTACTGTCATATTGAGGAATGCCTGGGACTTGGAATGTGGACGGATCGATGGACCCAATGTTGGACCCAATGCCAGACTCACTACTTTGATAGTCATACGCATGTGTTGGCTGCCCAAACCTGACCATAGGAACTATATTCAGACCCGGTGCTCTGCTGGCCATAATCATACTCATAATGAGGTTGATATGATTGCCACGGCTGATGCTGACTACCAGTATCCATACTCATGCTTCCAAAACTTGCTACCATGGTTTTCATACTCGTGTCATCATACTGAGGTTGGTTCTATTTGTGACCTGTCATTCTCTTGTAAGTTTTGCTGTGGCCACCATGGTCTTGATCTTGTGTGGCATGTGTAAACTGAGACTCACCTGTGAAACGCATGGGTCCTGCTGTTCCCACTTCTTCTGGTATTGGTCGCGCATCCCCTCATGACGATCATCATAATAACCACCACAGACATGCCACCACCAAATTACCACCACCACTACTAGCGGAGGGTCATCACCACCAGCAGGTCATCACCATCCCATCATCACCATCATCACCATCACCATCATCATCATCATCTGAGGAGTTCCTGTGCGGCCTCAAATGGTCTCGGGATCGAGAATGCGCACGCCCCTCTTGCGACATATAGTCCTCAACATCCGTGCGATTCGGACGCACAGTGGAATCAAGCCTACCTCCAGGCTCATCCATCTCTGGTGCACCACGATCCCTCACCCACTGGAATAGGGGATCCTCATCCTCATCAGAGTCCTCCTGGAATATATTGGCTAGCTCGATGGGCTCTTTGTCATTCTTCTCAAATTCTTCATGTATGTGCCTCATCCTTAGTCTCATATTATAATGCACATACACCGATTGCTCTAGTCGTTGACTACCCAACTGCTACGCCTCTTTGAGTGTATCAAGGCGAATGTACTCGATTGCGCTCGCGACGAGAGGATGAACAGGTTTGTGACAGCACTTTGATTGCTACCTTCCTCAGGTTGGGTGAACTTGTACCATACAGCACCCACCAGTCAGCTGCATTATAAACAAAGAATATTAAGAATATGTAAATTGTAAAGGGATAAAATTATAAGTCATATATGTAAAATCATGCCACATTGCCACCTACCAGGGTCTGACTTTTGTCTACCCTCCATTGCAGATTTTCGACTGAAACTTGCTGAGGCCTCTCTGAAGGCCTTGATCTATTTACATTTGAAATTTGAAACAGTGTTAGAGGCATCAGTATTTGCTATTTAGTAATTACATTCCTTTACTGACTAGCAAAATACCAAAGTCCCATAGTCTCACCTCATCATTGCAGTCAGATTGTGTCTTGGGATTGACCTCCAACTTCTCAATAACAGCTTCAACTGCCAGTAACAAATCCGTGTCCAGCCCAAGATCATGCGAGTACTGGTACTTTGGATTCAAATAGTATGCTAGTAAAGGGGAAACCACAAATATAAGTTGTTAGTGACTTAATACTTTAGAGGTTTGAATATGTAAATGTAAAAACTCACATAAAGTGTATAGATGTTGAAGTGTTGAACTCACCAGCTTTATGCAAGGGATGACTCAAGTGCTTCTCCCATCGCTCATCAATGATGTTAATGTATGAGCGAGCACTTTGGGGTATTGCAGCTCGGACCATTTCCTTCAGCTTTTGTAGGGCAGCATATATGTGGGGCAAGGTAGGCTTATTCTCAGTGTCAACCATCCTTAGTACTGCCACCACTGGTTCTAATATGGCAACAACTTTATATAAGTCATTCCAAAATCCGTTACTTGCAATGGTCTCTTGTGCTGCCTTCCTTTCTTGTGTCCTAGAGCCTGGCCAAGTAAACCATTGGTCACTTGCAAACATTGACCTCGACCTACCACCTTTGATCGGATGCTCTTCAATGCAATGTAATTGGTGGCAAATCTAGTGACACCTGGCCTCACTAAATCCCCCTTGCATTTCTCCCTCATCAAGGCTAAAGCATAACCATGGTTATACACAAAGGTGGTCACTTGCCTTGCCCTATTGACCACACCAGCCACCAAAGCTTTTTTCCCCATGTCCTTCAGCATTAGACCAATAGAATGGGCTGCACATGGAGTCCAAAAGAGGCGGATCCTCTTACTCTTCTTGTTCATCGCTTCTCTCAGCCTTCTTAAAATTAGAACCGTTATCCGTCACAATTTGGATAACGTTCTTTGCTCCTATAGCTTCCTCTACCACTTGCTTCAGTAGCTTGTACAAGTATGATGCATCCTTGACATGCTTTGATGCATCAACAGACTTCAAGAAGACAGTCTTCCCATTACAACTCACCATGAAATTTATAATGGACTGTCTAGTAGGTCCAGTCCAACCATCAGCCATAAGAGTAACCCCATATGTGTCCCACAATGGCTTCAGACCCTCTATGTACTCTTTCAGCTCTTCTACCTCTTTAGGCAAATATACATTATACAACTCATATGGTGTAGGCCCCTTCCATCCTGGCCTCCTGGGCCAGCCCTCCCTACAGCATCAAGGAATGCATTATAATAGGTTCCTTGAGCTACATTAGTTGGAATGTCATTGTATAGCATGAACTTGCTGAAGGCTTTCCGTGCATCCTCTTGTTTACCACCAAACACTTGTGGGATGGTTGGCTGGAAGGCATCTTGTTGCCTAAAGGTAGATGGATCCTGCTCAAAAATGGTATCTGGGGAACGTGCTCGTGGTCGGGCTTGGGGCCGTGGGATATCTCTTGTGCCAGTGCTTCTCCTCCTCTCATCTTCTTGCACTGGTGCAGCTGAGCCAGATCCACTAGCTCCTCTTGCTTGCTCATATGATCTGATATTGTCAAAATGAAAACTTTGCCTACTCGCTGCCAAAGTCTGCTGGTAAATCCTCCATTCAACCTCTGATTGGAACTCACCAGGTGTAGGCCTATATTCAGTATCATCTCCTACTCCCCCAAGGATGTCTACACCAGGCCTCTCTAGCACTGCCTCATCGAAAGCTATTTGTTGTCTCTCCCTCCTAGCTTTCTTTGTCCGTACCCCTCTTAAATTTTGTGTCATTGCCAGTTTCACTTGGCTCGGAACATTTTGGCATTTGGCAACATTCTTGCCCAAACCAGACAAATGTTCCTTTAACCTAGTTGCTCCTCCAGAATTTAGAATCTTCCCACAGTAGTTACACTTTGACTTCTTTTTGTCCTCAGACATTGGGACTCCATGTAACCATGCTATATCCCCCATTGTGCAACCCTTATCTGATTTTTTACACTGTTACATAAAAAAACATGTATTAGTAACTATTATAGACTTAAAGTAAGGTAATAAATACTTAAAGTATTGTATTTAAAACTATTACACATAATATGAAGCTACTAGAACAATCAAATACCTATCTCTTATTTATTCCCTAACCCTAGTATTTATTTATTAATTAAAAATAATATTTACAATTTTTATTAAAAATAATTATACCTTCAAATATAAAATATTATAACATAATGATGTATTTGACATCATTTGAAGTTGGACATTATGTACAACTGTTGTGCATAATTTTTCAACAAAAACAGGTATTTTTCCTTAATTTTATATATTTTTAACTATTTAAATAATATAATTATTAAATCTGAAAAATAAAATATTTTTTTTAATGGGTGAAAAAAAAAATGACTCCATGAGGCTGTAGAGCATGCAAACTAGTCTAACATACATCAAGATCACATCCAAACAATAAGTATTTATCCTATTTTTTTTAATTTCTTTTTTGAAAAAATCATTTTTTTTTTCAGAAATTATAATAAATAATTTAATAACCCAAAAAAAATTCGGCCTCCATCAAGTGATAGATCGGCCTAACTTGTATAACATAACTCAAAATCACACCCATCTACCAAGATTTCATCAAATTTTTTTCAAAAAAATAGGTTTAGGGAAAATGGGTTTACCTTTCAAAAAACCTTCACAAACTTGAGCAATCCTCCAAAATTGAGCTGCAATCTTCACTTTGCCCCCAAATTCAGCTTCCAAATGTTTCAATCCAACCAAAAAATGAACATGGGAAGAGAAGAAGAGAGTGTTGGAGAGCTCTCTGTCGACAGAATAGGCAAAAACAGACTTGTTTTAAGACTAAAAACAAGTCATTTGGGTCAAATCATGGTGCCCATACCTGAGATCCACTTTTTGACCCGAGATCTCGGCGAGATTTTGCATTTTTTCTCTTGTTTTTTGACTGAGTTTTGAATCTTTTTCGAGACGAGATCTCGCGAGATCTCGGCGAGATATCACCGAGATCTTGCACTTTTATGTTTCCCCTTCCATCTCGACTCGGATTTCTAAAAAACCGAGAATCTCAGCGAGATCTCGGCAAGATCTCGCGAGATTTCGGACTATGGCCTTCACTGTCTCTCTCCTTCAAATACACTCAAGTTTGTTCAAGTTCTGCTACAGCCGACTATTGAAAACTTCAAGTATAACTGCTGGAATTTGTTGCAAGTACCAGGATCCTTCTCCCAACAAGTAAGTAAACATCCCAAACCCCAAACCCCAAACCCTTCTTCTCCTAATCTTCCAAACCTAACCCTAACATTCCCTCATATCCGAACTCCATTCCCCATACCCTAAAACCTGCCCAGCCCTAATCACCCATCAAAATCCCACCTTTCCAAATTCGATCATCTTCCCACACCCTAAGGGAAACTTGATTCTGGTTCCAGCCCTAGGTGATCACTCTAAACCCTAGATTCTCCTACATTCTATTTTCCCAAAACCCAAACCCTAATTCACTAACCATCTTAGTTTACACGCCTAACTTCATCAAAACTTCTCAAGACCTTTACTGGAAGACTTCCCCATATCAACTTACCCTAACCCTACTATCAAACCCTAAACTTCACTAAGCCTAACCCTTTTTTTTGTTACTTCACCCATTCTGCCCTAGCTGATTACACTAAACCCTAGCAGATCCTGGTTCTGGTTCTGGTTGGCATTACACCCATCTGGAATTATATTACCTATGCTTTTGCGACTTATGAACCTGAATTTCCTTTAGGCTTTACATATTATTGCTTGCCTTCTCCCTAATTTTGAGTTATCATACATTCTCCTTTCTTCTGTTGCGGAAAGATGTACTGCAACTTCACTGAAAATGTTAAACTGCCTGCTCCTCAGTTTTCATATCTTGTCTTTGAATTTGAATGTTGTTAGCTTTCTAAGATTGTGTTGCTGTAAATTTTTTTTGGACTTATTTAGCTCTCCTCAAAAGAAACTGAAGAGATTCTCATTCTCCTTCAAGGAAAACATGAAGTGCAAAATTATGGCTTAGACCTAATGAAGTTCAATTGGAGGCAAAAATCCATCAATAAGCGGCAGGCCACTAAGCCAAGCAGGTCAAATATGCTGACAGGGAGATTTGGGTTGTTCTTCTATTACCACATTTAAAAAAAAAAAAAAAGGCCGTACCCAGTGCACAAGGTTCCCACGTTTAGCAGGGTCTGGAGAGGGTCAAATGTAAGCAGCCTTACTCCTGTTTCCAGGATTTGAACCTGGGACCAAGCGTTCAGCAAGTGAGCACTTGACCAACGCGCCAAGCAAGACCTTCCATTACCATATTATGGGTTGTTTTTATCAACCAGAGATTTAGACGCTTTAATCTTGGGTTTTTAGGGTTTCATCTGTTCGGTAATCTTCTTTGTAATGATCTGATTTTGTATTGGGGCTTTGTAAGTTTTCTGT
>NW_025318268.1:0-9405 GCF_018873765.1 Telopea speciosissima | reverse complement strand
CGGTCCAATTAGACTATTCTCCACTTTGACCAAAATGTCCCTAAACCTAAAAAATGATAGAAATACTTGAGTAGCACTGTTCTTGGAATAAAATGACAATAAATAATGTATTAAAATAAGGTATAAAATATGCCTAACATTGATCATGCAGCATTAAACACTATCGCATGGAAGACTGCATGATAGTCACGGAAGATTGTGGTTGTAAGGACTTGAGATAGTCATTCTCGGACATGCATGAAAATTGTTCCTGGAAGACTTCACCATCACCATCATCCATCTGAGAAGACTTAATCTCATAACTCTTGGACTTTCACAAAAGATTATCGTATGGAAGACCGCAATGATCGTCCGCGGACAATTAGCTTTAAAACCTTGGTTGTCTGTGAGTTTAGACTTAGAATATTTTGGATTTGTCAATTAAGCTCGGTTGTCCATCTCTGTATTGCTCTAAAAACCACACATCCACCCCTTCCATCTAATATCCTCTCAACCAATAAATACATCCCAAGCCATACTTAAATTTGACAAACTAAAATTTGACCACAAATATCACTAGCATTCATAATTTAGCCTCTACAGAATTGGTTAATAAAGAATTTTATCTTTCTCTACACTGTGGATAGAGAGGGGTTTGTTGATTTTTATTCTCACCAGGGACTAGAAGAAGAAGAGATAGGGAAATAGAATAGAGTAATGCAATCAAGGTAAAGCACCAAAAAACCCTTAACAAGTTTAAAGTAGAACAACAAGATATAGATAGCAACAAAGCATAAGCCATAAAATAGGGTTTTTGCAAGCAACCGAGCAGCACAACCAACTATGGTTTCTGGTTTAGAACTCATAGCAGAGAAGACATTACAAAATCGCCCAAAGATGAGTGAATACCACCCAAAATCTCAAGCCAAACTATAAGCTGGTGTGGTGTGTTGAAGCCCTAAGCAAAATCAGAACTCATAGTGTTATACTAGGCATATACTGTAAGACAAAGCAGATGTACAAAAATAGAGAAATACCTGTTCTCGCACACCAGTTGCAGAGTGAAACGAACCAGAAAGAAAGAAGCACGGACAACCGAGTTGAGTCGTATCTGAAAGATACTTTCCTTAAGGATTTAGATGCCCCCTCTTCTGCAACGGGGTTGACCTTGCACCTTACCCTCCAAGATAAATACAACTCCTAAACGTATAGGTTGCAGAACCTAATACGAGTACCAAGGATACCAAACAGCTATACCACCCTCTTAGTACTTAAACGAAAATACAGTAAGTATCTGTCTCTGGAACGGACTGTTGCAGGGACAATACAATACGTTTCTGTTGTCTATATCAAATGCAGGCATGACATGGTGTATATATATAATGCTGGAGTACCCTTTCATGAAGGGATACATCCGTATGAATACAGGGGTGTAACCCTTACATGGGAGGTGTGACCGTATGTATACCTCCACGTACAGGGAGGGGGTGTAACTATTCATATATATGTACGAATAGACACAAGTGTGGTTCAACCGTATAGATGAACCACGGGTGAACCAAATCGAGTTTTAAATAAAACATTAAAACTCCTATAAGGTTTTGCCCACACCCACACCCTGACCCCGACCTCGGCCTCGGCCACCGCCCGGCTCGGCTCGGCGCGCGCGCGCGCGATTCAAAAGCACCCCAAGGACCCCCCCACACACTAGAGAGTAGGGTGTCTTCCTCTCCAAAAGGCTCACACCTTAAGGAAACAATCCTATATATATACCCCTCAAGTAACTCTCCCACAACCAATGTGGGACTATTCTTGAGCTCAATTCTAGCCTCTTGCACACAAGAGAGTACAACCAATTTCAAACAAAATAGAGGAGGGAAACAAAAGAGGAGGGAATGAAACAAAACACAATTTTGAAACTTTGACACACACTTGAAAAAGTGCTTTTTTGAAACAAATGCTTTGACCCAAAAGTGCTTCTATAAAATAATAATACAACAATTCCCCCACAAGTTTCAAAATAGTGATACATATCGAGTGATAAGTATATTAGACATAGTAGGACACATCGTTGCGGTGTCTTCGGGACTTGAACCTACACTAGGTCGATGAACTACGCCACGAGACGTGTGAAGTCGGACTTCTTGAACCTTTCCTCATCGGTGTAGCCGTCTAGTTCACCAGACCACATCCTACTAGTCGACCGTTTGTGATATCCCTTTTATAAAGATGGACATTTTTTAACTGGCCTTGTCCCCTATCCTGGTCTCATAGATGTTTAGAGAATTCGCCTATAAAATTCTCATCGGTAGGCGGCCTCACCTCCTACATCTATTTAGGTCAGTCCATAGTGTGCACCACAGTTAACACACCCCCACTTTACATGAGATCCGACTAGATTAAGAGTCTATAAGACTCATCCTCCTTCCTTTGTGGTGGTACTACTTTTCCTATCTACCTAGAATGAGCAAAAAATGTAGCAGTACTAGACCGGTCATCCAGTGACTTCGTTTGTACCCTTTGAACCTAATTCAGGAATTTACCTCTTCACATAGGTTGGGTGTCCATCACATGACCTATGTCACAGGCCTTAAGCTCATTCCCTTAGATGAATCATGAATTATTTTTGTAGGCAACGGTTTTGTGAAAACATCGCTAAGTTGCTTTGATTTCACAAAATCAATAGCTATTGTTCCTTCATTAATATACTGCCGTACAAAATTATGTCTTAGGCGGATGTGGCGCTTCTTTCCATTGTACATTTTATTCTTAGCTTTAGCTATTGCCGCTTGATTATCACAATGAAGTGATATCGAAGGCAATGGTTTTGGCCACAATGGAATATCTCGCCATCAAAGTTCGAGCCACTCGCTTGGTTCCCGCCTTTTCCAAAGCTATAAACTCAGCTTCCATGGTGGATCCTGTACCACGAGATTGCTTTACCGATTTCCACGAAATCGCTCCACCTCCTAGTGTGAAAACATATCCACTAGTTGCTAATGTTTCCTTGGTATCTGAAATCCAGTTAGCATCACAATAGCCCTCTAACACGGCTGGTTTTCCACTGTAGTGAAGGCCATAGGCTATCGTTCCGTTAAATATCGCAATAATCTTGTCATGGCATGCCAATGCTCTATACTTGGATTATGAGTGTATTGACTCAATTTTCCAAGCTGCTAAAGCGATATCGTCCGTGCAGTGTTCATTAGATATGTAATCGAACCAATGATTTGTGAGTATTTCTTTTGGGAGACAGTTCCCCCAAATTCTTTTGTAAAAACAATTAATGTCCAAAGGTGTTTTTAACCGATGATAAATCATTATAACCATACTTCTTTAGTATGGTTTCAACATAATGGGATTGGGATAATATAATCTCTTTTTCTTTTCTGATGATCTTAATTCCAAGAATTACATCAGCCTCCCCCATGTCCTTTGTATCAAACTTAGACATTAAGAAACCTTTAGTTTGCTTTACAATGTCTAAACTCGTTCCCATTATCAACATGTCATCTACATAAAGTACGATGAACACACCTTTGCCTTTATTGAACTTACTATACAAGCACCTATCAGCATCATTTATGAGAAAACCATTCGATACAAGTACCGAATCAAGTTTTTCATGCCACTGTTTTGGAGCTTGTTTGAGTCCATAAAGTGATCTAACCAACTTACATACCTTGTGTTCTTGTCCAGGCACAACATAACCTTCAGGTTGCTTAATGTATATTTCTTCTTCCAAGTCGCCATTTAGAAACGCTGTTTTCACGTCCATTTGATGTATAACCAAATTATACATAGATGCAACAGCCATCATTACTCGTATAGTAGTTATTCTTGCTACTGGAGCAAATGTGTCAAAGTAATCTATAATCTTCTTTTGTCTAAAGCCTTTTACTACTAACCGGGCTTTAAACTTATCTAGTGATCCATCTGGTTTAAATTTCTTTCGAAATATCCATTTAGTGTCCAACACTTTGGAACCTTTAGGTAAGTCAACTAATATCCATGTGTGATTGGCTAAAATGGAATCTAGTTCACTTTTGATGGCCTCCTTCCAAAACACGGCATCTAAAGATGTCACCGCTTCTTTATACGATAAAGGATCATTGTCTAAAAGATAGACAACCCAATCACCATCCGAAAAAGTAGCTTTCTTTTGCCTTTTACTTTTCCGTAATTGACTTGAATCACTAGATATAGGTTCAATATTCTTTGACACTTCTTGTCCAAAAGATGATACACTACTATCAACCTTACTTTCTAATAGGTTAGACTTAAGAGGAAATACATTCTCAAAGAATTCTGCATCCCTTGACTCAATGAAGTCATTTTCTTCAAACACATCATCTATGGTTTTAATAACCATAAATCGATATGCAGTACTGTGAGCTGCATATCCAACAAAAACACAATCACATGTCTTTGGTCCTAGTTTCCTTTTCTTTGGTTCTGGTATAGCCACTTTGGCTAGACAACCCCATACCCTTAAATGCTTTATGGTAGGTTTTCTTCCATACCATAATTCAAAAGGTAACAATCCGGTTTTCTTGTGCGGAACTCTATTTAAAATGTAACATGCCGATAACATGGCATCCCCCCACATGTCTAGGGGTAACCCTGAGCTTATGAGCATTGAATTCATCATTTCCTTCAATGTTCGATTCTTCCTTTCTGCCACCCCATTAGACTCAGGTTGATAAGGGGCGGTGGTCTCATGAATAATACCATGGTCCTCACAAAACTGAGAAAGATTAGAGTATTCAGTACCTCTATCAGTTCTAAGCCTTTTCACTTTCCTCCCTAATTGATTTTCCACCTCTGCCTTATAGGATATAAAAGCATTACTTGCTTCATCCTTGGACTTAAGAAGGTAAACCATGGTAAATCTAGAGTGGTCATCTATGAATGTAACAACATATTTTTTTACCTCCTCTAGATTCAAGTGACTTATAGTCACAAAGATCACTATGCACCAAATCAAGAAGGCCACTTTGTCGTTCCATTGACCTATGTGGTCTTTTAGTGAATTTTGCCTCCACACATGTGGGGCACTTTGTCAATGGTTGCTTAATATGATTGTCTATTAAGCATTTCTTATGCATATAAGAAATATAAGATGCATTGCAGTGACCTAATCTACCATGCCATAAATCATAATAATCAATAAAGTAAGCGAAGAAGCACTAGGCTTTTCTTTTATTATCTCCAAACACTTAGTACAAATAAACCATCGCTAAGATACCCCTTGCCCACAAATACATCATTTTTCGAACTACAAGCTTGTCGGACTCAAAAAGTAACTTCATTCCTGCCTTGTTGAGAAGCGGTCCTGAAATAAGATTGCGTCTTATTTCTGCACATGCAGACATTGTCCAAAACAAGTGTCTTTCCAAGAGAGCTTCAAAGTAATTTTTCCTTTGCCGATAACCTTGGTTGATCGAGAGTTGCCCATATAGACCTTATCATCAAAAATAGAATAACTCAAAAAAAGAGTTTCGGTCCCCACAGATGTGCCTCGTAGCACCTGTGTCTATTATCCAGTCATTTGGTTTTTCAACCAAAAATACTTCGGTTATCATCGCTGCAAAGACTTCCTCTTCAGCAAGATTGACTTTTGCCTTATCTGGCAAAACCTTCTTCTTGTTCCTGCAGTCTTTCTTGAAGTGACCCGGCTTGCCGCACATGAAGCAATTTCCTTTCTTCCTCTTTGAGTTTGAATTTTTCTGAACAGGATTGCCTTTCCTCTTAAGATTTGGTTTCTTCTCTGTTTCCACCAGATTGGCATTGGATCGAATGTATCCAATGGGCTTTTCACCTTTGTCTTTAATGCGGTTCCGTTCCTCTATTTTGATGCGAACTACCACCTGATCAAAAGACCAGTCCTTCCTCTTGTGTTTCATAGTAGTTTTGAAATCCTTCCAAGAGTCAGGTAGTTTATCAATTAAAGAACTTGTGACAAACAGATCTGGTAAAATCATGTTCTCTTTAGCCAAATTCCCAACCATAACCTGGAATCTGTCTACTTGAGAAGAGATGGTTTCACCTTCAGTCATCTGGAAGTTCAGAAAATTTGACACCACATACTTCTTTAAGCCAGCATCTTCCAGAGTATATTTGTTGACCAAAGCATTCCAAATCATGTAGGCATGATCAAAGGAATTGTAAACATTATACAATTCATTCGATAGAGCATTCAGAATCCTGTTCTTGCATTGAAAGTCTGCTTCGATCCAAGCAACCCTCTTCATATTGAGATCAATATCCTCACTGTCCGGAGGCTTGGATCGATCCAATGCAAACGCCACCCCTATTTGCGTTAATGCAAATAGCATCATCTCGCTTCCACCGTTTAAAATTCTGCCGGTGAACTGTGCTATCTTATCAAACTCGAGACTATTCTCGGTTTCTCCATACTCGGTTGTATGGTAGCGCATATTTTGGGCAGCGGCGGAGTAGGTGGAAGGTCCACGATGAGCATAGTATCCACAGATTATTCCTACCATAGTCTTACACGAAAAATAAGCCAAATAAGATCTAAATCCTTAAGATTGTTATACTAGGCATATACTGTAAGACAAAGCAGATGTACAAAAATAGAGAAATACCTGTTCTCGCACACCAGTTGCAGAGTGAAACGAACCAGAAAGAAAGAAGCACGGACAACCGAGTTGAGTCGTATCTGAAAGATACTTTCCTTAAGGATTTAGATGCCCCCTCTTCTGCAACGGGGTTGACCTTGCACCTTACCCTCCAAGATAAATACAACTCCTAAACGTATAGGTTGCAGAACCTAATACGAGTACCAAGGATACCAAACAGCTATACCACCCTCTTAGTACTTAAACGAAAATACGGTAAGTATCCGCCTCTGGAACGGATCGCAGGGACAATACAATACGTTTCTGTTGTCTATATCAAATGCAGGCATGACATGGTGTATATATATAATGCTGGAGTACCCTTTCATAAAGGGATACATCCGTATGAATATAGGGGTGTAACCCTTACATGGGAGGTGTGACCGTATGTATACCTCCACGTACAGGGAGGGGGTGTAACTATTCATATATATGTACGAATAGACACAAGTGTGGTTCAACCGTATAGATGAACCACGGGTGAACCAAATCGAGTTTTAAATAAAACATTAAAACTCCTATAAGGTTTTGCCCACACCCACACCCTGACCCCGACCTCGGCCTCGGCCACGGCCCGGCTCGGCTCGGCACGTGCGCGCGCGATTCAAAAGCACCCCAAGGACCCCCCCACACACTAGAGAGTAGGGTGTCTTCCTCTCCAAAAGGCTCACACCTTAAGGAAACAATCCTATATATATACCCCTCAAGTAACTCTCCCACAACCAATGTGGGACTATTCTTGAGCTCAATTCTAGCCTCTTGCACACAAGAGAGTACAACCAATTTCAAACAAAATAGAGGAGGGAAACAAAAGAGGAGGGAATGAAACAAAACACAATTTTGAAACTTTGACACACACTTGAAAAAGTGCTTTTTTGAAACAAATGCTTTGACCCAAAAGTGCTTCTATAAAATAATAATACAACACATAGCATAGAAGACATTGTTCAAAATTAATTTATACACTTCAAGAAACTAGATCTGCCAGATGTTGAAGTCCTAAGCAAAATCAGGCACAACAAAGCTAGATCTATAAAAACAAAGCATTCACAGAAGTGAATAGAAGCTATATAGTTCAACAAAAACACAAATTCAAATAAAAAAACCTTAAGAGAGGAGGAGGAAGGAAGACAGGGCGAGATAGCTGTGCTTACATACCGGTATAGTGATGCAAGTTGCAAGAAATTGCTAGAATGCAAGAGAGCGGAGTGACCTTCAAGGATAGGCAGATCCAAGTTGAGTGAGGAGTGACCACCATCATGAAGCTGTCGCACATTGCAGAGATGGAGAGAGCTTCGTTCGCGAAGAAGGAGTTGCAAGTAGTAGCTCGCGATAGCAGAAGGCGATGGAGATTTGTTTGTTGGCTTCTCTTCTTTGTTCGATAAAAGGGATTTTTATCGGGTAACAATTTTGCAATTGGGACAATAGTTTTTCACTTTGGACCATAAAACAGTAAAAACAAGAAATTGTTGTTTTTACAATAACCATTTTTTTTTATTTTTTTGGCATAAACTGTTATAAACTTTAATTTATGGTAACAGAAACACCTGAAACAAAACAGGTTTATCAAACGCTTTTTCTGTGCCATTTGTGTGTTGGGAACATTTTAGGCACAAAAACAACAGAAGCAACACGTTATCAAACGGTGCCTAGTTTTTTGGTTTTTCCATTAATGTCATTTTTTATGTCACTATCTTAGGATTTTTACATCTTGTTGATCATTTACATTAGCATTACAAAGATATTCCAATCGTATTTAAATCCTAATGGAATCCTTCACTTTGATGTAGCTTTCAACTCATTGACCCAAGTCACAGAAGATTGTCTCCTATACATGGAAGACCGTCTTCAATAGTTCTTTTTTCAATCAATATGTCAAGTTCTTCCTTCAATTGTACCTCTTTAGTAGCTTGGGTAACATCTATCTGTTAAACATTAGTTCATCTAAACACACATCATACAATGATTTTCATATCCAAAACACTTACTATATAGATTGAACCTTCTAGATTCATCAATCTCTAACAAAAACTAAACTACTCTCAACGATATTCTAAACAATATACGAAGCATAGTTCACTTAGCCAATTTGGAGAGTTCTTATTCGACAATAGAAATTAGGAAAATCAGGTTTGTAAAGAGGGCGAGATGCCTAACCATTGCACCGATTATTTGGGGGAGGACAAATTGATTATATACTCCTCATGATGGATCCACGAATTATTGTTGGATTTGAACCAAACAAACTAAACTGAACCAATTGTGACATCCTAGATCAGGGGTGTCAAAACCTAGCCCGAACTGGTAAAACCGTCCAAATTGCCTAGACTAGACCGAACCGATCCTTATTGGATTGTTTTGGATTGGGGTATGATGGGAACGGCGGAAAACTAGACTGCACCAAACTGACAGATAGCGAGACCGAAAACTAAACCGAATGAAACCGATAAGCATTTAGTATGAGGCTATGAATAGGTAAATTGATTATCCATTGATTTCAATATTAGTAAGAAAATTTTTGGTTGTTAGCCATTGATCTCTTTGTTTACTATACAAAATTAATTGGACATTTAAATGAATGATTGATAGTAGGATTCATTTTGTGATTTCAATATTAATTATCTTCTTATCTATTGATTTCAGTATTTGTTGTCTTTCCTCTTATAATGGTAAACAATGATTTCGCGCTACAAACTCTATTTATCCATTGATTTCAATATTATGTATCTACACTTTACAATTCTTTCTTCTTTTTTCGATTACAACATGAACACATCAAATC
>NW_025318267.1:0-9447 GCF_018873765.1 Telopea speciosissima | reverse complement strand
AATATGTAAGAGTAAAATATCATGGGCAGCAAGTATAAGACTAGAAATACTATAAACAAATAGTACATACAAGACTTATCTGATTGGTATGGCAGATAGTATCGCACCGCATCAACAATACACGTCCTCTTGTATAACCCGAACAATAAATGGTAGAGTTGAGTCGCATCAAACAATGCTCTCCTTAAGGTTTTTAGATGCCCCACCGCAACTGCTGACCATGCATCTATACCCCCAAGATAAAACAACTCTCTAATCACATAGGTTGCAGTTCCAAATGTGATTACAAAGGGCGTCCAAAGGCTATATTCACTAATTCAACGACACTGAATGACTACGGTGGGGAAGGAAAAAATGTGTTTCAAAAACAATTGTTAGAGAATGAGCAAGACCTCCTCTCTTTATATAAGAGAGGAAGAGACACCCCTAAGGGATGTCTCCAAGAGATATGTCCCAACTCATGTATTTTCCCATAAGGCTTGTTTGTTAGCCACTCAAACAAGTCTTCCAATAGGCACCTATTGGCTATTTAGGTGTCTATTAGGGAAGCAATCAACACTCCAACAAAACCGTATTTTGAATCTTTAATTTTAAAATAATTAAAAATCCAACAATCCCCCACAGATTCAAAATACCGATAAAACAAAACACTGAATTAGTGAATATATTAAACATAGTAGGAAACATCGTTGCAGGTGTCTTTCGGACTTGAACCTACACTAGGTCTGATGAACTTCGCTACAGAGTATGGGTGAAGTCAGACTTTTTGAACCTTTCCTCATTGGCGTAGCCGACAAGCTCATCATCCATATCCTACCAGTCGACCTTACGTGACTTAACCCGTTCATGACAAAATTGGACATTTTTAACCGGCCTTGTCCCTTATCTTGGTCTCATGGAAGTTTAAAGAGTTCGCCTTTAAAACTCTCATTGGTAGGCGGCCACACCTCCTACATCCACTAAGGTCAGCCAGTGTGCACCACAGTTAACACACCCCCACATTTCGTAGGATTTAGCTTGATTAAGAGTATCTAACTCATCCTCATTTCATTGTGGTGGTACTACTTTCCCAAGTAACCAGAATGAGTAAATTTTAGTAGTACTAGTCAGGTCATCCGGTGACTTCGTTTGTACCCTTTGAACCTAATTCAGGAGTTAAACCTCTTCACATAGGTTGGGTGTCCATCACATGACCTATGACACAGGCTTTAAACTCATTCCTTAAATGTATACCAAAATAATGGTCAGAGGCTATATAATAGTATTAGTCATTCTTGTCCCGACTATATTGAGCTGGTAACGTTACTTAGCCTCACCAGATATATGTAATCAAGACATAGTAGTCTTTATTTCTCTGCTGACCATACCCTTTGTATTTCGTAACACAATTTGGCTTTGGTCATCACCATATATCTATCATTTATATTCATAGCCTTATGGCTCCAGATCCGGCTTTCTTACGAAGCTATAAAAATAAAACCATGGTGGAACCTATAACTTAGGCTTTATATTACCAATTCCATGAACCATCCCCACCAACACATGTTTTTACATGCTACCTTTGAACCAAGGTAATCGTTCAAATATTTGCATAATTGAATCTAAACATATTTACTAGATTCAATTTCCAAGTAGAGACTATCATTCTACTTGGCTTTATATATCTCTTAAAAGAGACTCAACATGTAAATATACACATTCTCATAATAACCCCCACATTTCGGGTTTATCACTTTCAGAGATATAAGCCAAATTAATATGAGAATGCCCCTGTGAGAAAACTGTAGTTCCCACACTTCCATACTAACTTACCCATGCAACTTTACTTGCATATCAAAAATAGTATGATAATAAAATGAAATTTATGCTCCCATGCAATTTTATATATCCATAATTACATGTACAAATACTTAATAGATTAAGCATTCGACCAATATGTATCATATAATGCCACTTGACTTATTTGATAATCAGTTAAGCTAGCAAATTTGGTACATGGCTTTATTAGCCAATACAATACATGGATATATCCACCAATTTCAAGATCATGACTTTCAACAAAATCATGGAGCATACAACGCTATCATTTATTATATGTATAATGTATACACAAAAAAGCTAGTTCAGAAATAGACTGAAAGAAAAAGCCAAAATCGGATACTATCATGACCCAAGCATCAAAATGGAATTATAAAATACCCATTCACCAATAACCGTATGCATGATAACATTGTTTCTCTAACACAATGCACCTCTTATTAAAAAGGTGTATCGGTCAAGAGGCCATCTCCGAATCTTTTGAATCACACCTCATCTGAAGAGGCACCTAATGAGTTCTTATGGAATCCATCGATCCACACTCACCCGATTCTCATAGCCCTCACAACCCCATTATGCTTTAAAAGAAACGACACAATGGTTCACAATATATGACAACCATTCCAACGTGCACAATTGAGAGACACTTGTCTCCTTTAGTTTATATACAGTTTCCCAAATGTATCGGATCGGAACCAATGTGATACTTCCCATATGTATCCTGTCAAGTTCGACGGCTTTATGTATTGTTCTCATGAGAAGTCATGTAAAGTTTCCAACAACTTATATGTCACACAGTCTTTTTTAAACGATCATAATTTCTAGTGATCACCATTCATCAACTAATCATTGCGAAAATAGGAATGAAATGGTCTCTTTGACAATTCCATCCATTCAAAAGCAAACTGAAATATACATATAATATAAAGCCCATGTCTAATAAAGACAAATTTTGGAACTGATTTTTAAAACAAGTTTCATTCATAAGTAGAGAGACATCACTTCAACATAAGAGGAAATGAAAGAAAATGCAAGTTGCCACTAACGGTTATAAGATTATAAAAAATCCCACTTTAATTTCCTATAACCAACCGCAACTTTCCAGAATAGTTGCACATGACTGTTTCATCCGTAGATTCTTCTCCACTAATTGTTCCAGCCACTAGGTTGAACCGATGCATGCCTGCACATGATGAAACGGCTTTGCTTTGCACATAGACCCTTGATCTCACCAGCCCCACGATTAAGCAAGCAATTCTTCTTCATGCTCGATATACAGACAGACCAAGACATTGAAAAAAAAAAAAAAAAAAAAAAAAATTGCTCTCTTGTTGATAAGTGATTGACACATGTTGTTAGTCATTGTTTTCTCATTGAGATCTTGTACTCAATCCTTTCTCCCGAGTGACCAAAAATCAAGTTGTATACATGTTAACACATTATGCAAGAGAGACATACTCTTCAATCCGAATAAACCTTGAACGGTTTATTAAACAGAAAACCAGAAACACGGCAAACTATTAAAAAACTATTTAAACGGTATGATGGTTCACAAACAACAAAGCCCAAACTCTTTGTTTTGATGATGTAAAACTCATAAACAACTATACATACATGCAATCTATATCAATCATCATGAATACCCATCAACCACTATCAACCAACAACTACATGTTTGGGAAGAGAATGTGTGGGTTCCAAACCCGACCGTTGCAAACCCTCACAATGATATAAGGCACAACAAAAAATTGATGGCCCACTGCCATGAACGATTGTGATGCAGAATTTCTAATAACTAAGAAATTCAACAGCCTTACCCATAAATCTTTATCGGTTTGTCGTAATAATCAGAATTGCAAACAAAAGACAATTCTATAGTCTTATACTCAATCTAAAAACCTTAAGATTGTAAGAGTAAAATATCATGGGCAGCAAGTATAAGACTAGAAATACTATAAACAAATAGTACATACAAGACTTATCTGATTGGTATGGCAGATAGTATCGCACCGCATCAACAATACACGTCCTCTTGTATAACCCGAACAATAAATGGTAGAGTTGAGTCGCATCAAACAATGCTCTCCTTAAGGTTTTTAGATGCCCCAATTCTGCAATCTGGGTTGACCATGCATCTATACCCCCAAGATAAAACAACTCTCTAATCACATAGGTTGCAGTTCCAAATGTGATTACAAAGGGCGTCCAAAGGCTATATTCACTAATTCAACGACACTGAATGACTACGGTGGGGAAGAAAAAAATGTGTTTCAAAAACAATTGTTAGAGAATGAGCAAGACCTCCTCTCTTTATATAAGAGAGGAAGAGACACCCCTAAGGGATGTCTCCAAGAGATATGTCCCAACTCATGTATTTTCCCATAAGGCTTGTTTGTTAGCCACTCAAACAAGTCTTCCAATAGGCACCTATTGGCTATTTAGGTGTCTATTAGGGAAGCAATCAACACTCCAACAAAACCGTATTTTGAATCTTTAATTTTAAAATAATTAAAAATCCAACAGAATATCCATACACAACTCTCACTTTCTTGTTTAGAGCTTCAAATCCTGGGTTCTCCCGACAAAAAAAACACTACTTTGAGCTTAAAAGTGAATAGGGATTGTCGAGAGGTTACACTCATGCAACTGTATTGTAGCCAAAGACTTTGCCTCTGAATCTGAGACCCACCTGGATTTGATCTAATAGAGGAATTTCTCGCCCAAATCTCAATAACAGCGAAAGAACAGCTCCAGCAGAACTAGCAGCAGCAACAGTGGAGGGGAGGAGGCTTATTCACCTCTTCCGTAGCCATGAAAGTTGCAGATAAGACCCACCAAGACAGCCAACTACAAATCCAGAAGTATAACTACATGATAACTACATGAACAGAAGATTTGATAGATGGATAGAGAGAAAAAGAGACGGAGAGAAAGAGAGAGAGAACGGTTGTGGGGAAGAGAAGGGAAGTCTAAAAGGGCATTTAAGAAGGGGGTTTTGGCCACTTGAGTACGGGATAAACATCGACGGCTGGGGATTGCCAAAATGGATTACAATCGCAGCGTCCATATTTACTGGTAAAGGGTACACACAGATTGCTGGCGTGGATGGGACAACCCTCTTTTTTTAATTTTCTTTTCTTTTACGCACGAATTTCCACAATTATCCCTCGTCCCTCTCAAAAGAATAACAAATCAAAAAAATTGGAAAACAAGTCCAACTTATTTCTGTGCGTCTGCCCGGACTGCCCAAGTGTTTTTCATCAAATGATCTAAACTGTCTAATCTATTAGTATAACAGTTGTTGACCTTTGGATGGATTTCTTGGGCTTTAGATGTCAGAAGTAAATGGTGAATTGATTGACCAAGAAAGAGGAGTTTCATTAGCCGTGACATTTATGTGTGGTGTTGTTTGATATTGAAACCTTTTTAACTCATTTTCACGATGCGATATGATACGAACACTCAGTGTTGTTGTTGTCGTTGTTGTTTTTATGTTTTTGGGTTAAAAAACGGTTTTATCTAGGATCTGATTCCTCTCGATGGAGTCTAACATCGAGGGAGTGCCTAAGGGGCATTCAATGATTGGGTTGTGCCATACATATCTTGAAGTACACCTAATCAGCTGTCAAGATGTGTGCAGTACATCCCAACGATTGGATATCCCCTTGGGCACTCTTCGGGACTGGGCTCCTGGGAGTGGAGCTCAATCCCCTTATGTATCACCCCAAATTGCGACAATGGCAATTCTCAATCCCTTTGACGATTTTGGGTCATTGAGTGCCCTGTTTGGAGTCTTTTGACTGTAAGAGTACCTTATTTGATGATTTAGGCCACCAGGGTGCCTTATTTAATGGCATTTCTCAAACCCTTTCTTAGATGATTTTGACGAGTTGTTTTATTTATCGTATTTTCCCACTGCTATCTTTGAGCAAGGTGTTAAAAAGGATTTTTTATTATTGTGATGAAATGAAGAATCCCTTCTTTGACTTTGGCTTAGGCTTATTTTGTCATCGTAGAGATCGGTCTAAACTAACTTTAGAATTAGGGGTGGTTTATCATTAAAGTCTTTTTTTTTAATGGTTCAAACAATTTGAATTCACTATTATTTTACTAATGATTCCATTTTTTTCCCATAAGACTCATTTTTAGAATAATTTTTCAACTCATTTTTCGTCTAATAGGTTAATAATTTTTATTCCATTGAAAAGTACTTGGACACAGTCTCTCTTTGAAAACAAGGGTAGGATTGCATATATTATGAC
Source organism: Telopea speciosissima (assembly GCF_018873765.1). NCBI lineage: Eukaryota > Viridiplantae > Streptophyta > Magnoliopsida > Proteales > Proteaceae > Telopea > Telopea speciosissima. The sequence goes on along the minus strand of NW_025318267.1, from coordinate 3,367 downwards.
CTTCTATAGACACCGCAGTGGTAGGAGCCTCGTGCATTAAATACGTTTTTTTATTGAAAAAGTACTTGGAAAACCTTTCATCAATATATCCTAAACAACTAATCTTCGATTTATGATTTAAAAGTTATGTTTTTTTCAATGATTTCAAGAAGAAGAAAAAAAGTGGAATCTGGTGGATCCGACATGACATTGTCCAACTGGACCAAAACCTGGGTACTAGACCTAGTCTGAACCAGGGCAACCCTAATGAACCGGTGTTGTCACATGCTAGCCAAAAATTGGCCCATACCGATCAAGGAATTTGTCCTTAACCCGACTCATCAGCCAACAACTTTCCATAGTCCAAATTTCGTTAAACCAAACTTTATTTAACAGATGAATGGTCCATTACCGAATACCAATTCATGCATGTATCTCATACTCATATCGTATTGAATCGATTCGATGTTATTCAAGATAGGTATTCAGTATGGTGTATTTTTAGTATTTTGTTCATTATTAATATCGTACCTGATACCATACACCGAATTTATTCAATACAATTTGATATAGATAATTCGGTACATAAACGATATCGGTATATGATACTCGGTAGACATTGACACCCTTAGTCGGGATCCCTTCTTTAGACCGTAATAATTAAAAGCATTGTAATTAAAGATCATCTACTACTACCTGCCCGTGCTGCGGGCATGCTTCGTCATACAGCAGGGGTGCAATGACAGCCCTACCCCATCTGGGCAAGGCGCTCAGCAAAGGGCCGGGTAGGGCGGTCATTGCACCCCCGCCTATGTGAGGAAGCACGCCCGCGAATGGGCAGGAGACAGTAGAGGATCCAAATTGCATTTATCACCATTGATCAAAATCTACTCAGAACTCATCTAAATTTTAAAATCCGTTTGACATCAGTGAGGTTTGGATGTTGATGTTTAAAAACAAAAACCTCTAAGTGAGTGTTAACTGTGAACTCTCTGCTGCAACTTTTGGTGACCTCCAGCTGAGCTGTGTGTGGTCTCCACCCTCAATCTTTTATTCATCGACTTTTATTTTTGAGACATTTTCTTAGTCGAATTCTTTTATTTTATTTTCTCTGTTATACGTCTGCACTAAATATGCTAGAATATTGACACTGTTTTATGTCACTATTGAGACACTATAGAGGTGCAGACATATATATTCTTGTTATCAAGGTTGGTTATAACAATATTATAACCTTACTATTTTTTACCGTTTGAATTGATATAACATGATTTTTTTCCATAAAGGTAAATCATGTAATTTCACATGGACAATAACAACTATTCAAAATGACATAATGATACAAGTCAATTTCAACTTATTTTGAAAAGGAGAATGGATTCATGCAAGGAGATTCGTTGTAAGGGTTGAGGGTGTTTATGGTAATTTATCTGACAAAAATGTTGATCTTGCATAAAAACTTTTGACATATTTTTTTATTCTTAATTTAAATACTTTTTCAAAATAAGACAAGGGGCACTGAAAAGAAGGTTACAACTTGTAACTTTACCACTTTGATGACAATAAGATGCATCCAAAGTAAATAATGCAAGGATGCAATATGACGCAATCTAGATGAACTATTGCATGCAACTCAATAACTTGCAGAGCTTAAGCATTCTTCTTAGTAACTTGTGCATACATCGAGCAATGAAACCTAGGGAGAAGATTGAGGGAGGATACGCAATCGTTGAAGTAACAGTGGCAGCTCTCATAGAAACAACTTGTGACATGACAGAAGGAGGAGGAGGAGAAGAAGAAGAAGAAGCCATTTGTGTTCTTAAACCATCAGAGTTAAAACAGCTTTCATCGCTAACAAGCCTAACATTACTCCTTCGAAGGTAGAAGCTTCTGCTCCCAACTTCCCGATTGTCTGCTTCTTATCAAGATCTGTTTAAGATTTAAGGAAACCATCAATTCACATCCCACTTGTCTAAACAAGATAAAGCCATAACACGAAAATAAAAAATTGGCTGGCCGGCTCTAGAGGACTCAAATTGGGGGCCGGGGGCACGCCCTACCCCTGCCACTCCACCCACCCCCTTGTTAGAGGGACTTAGAGAACTGGGCCAGATAGGAAATTAGAGGAAATAATTTTCTTAGTGGACCCACCACCACACATCTATGATTATGGTGATATTTGTGTATGGTTCCATTATGGACCGTGCTTAAAACAATGCATCAGGATTTGGATCGGATGATTCTGACGGAAATGGATCGAAATCAGTCTTATTAGTTAGTTAGGAGTCGGCCAAAATTTACCCTAACCCTAAAAATCCAGTATGGATCTCTCGATCCGAATCTGCAGAAATCAGGATCAGTATCTGAATCGGCCTAACTGATGCCGATCCGATTCTTAAAACACTGGTTGTGGATCCGGGGGATTTCATCAGGGAGGACCCATATGAGGAGTGGAAGTTCCCCTCAAAAGTCACAAGCAGTATGTAGACCATTGGATTGGAATCCTTCAATTCCATGAATCAGGTATAAAGGGTAAGAAATATGAATGACAGATAATTAATTGTAGGTTTACATAAATGTAGGCCTGTAAACGGATCGGATTCGGCTCGGATACGGATCGGATGTAATCGGATCCGGATATTCCTTGGTCGAATACGGATATCTCTAAACGGATTCAATTGGATTCGGATGCGGATCGAATTCGATTTTCGACCATCCGTTTATACCTCCGCTTGTGTAACCCAAACTTTTCTTCCTAGTGGATACAATTTACTTTCAATCCATAGTTTTAGATCATGATTCTCTTTTCCTCATATTCTGTAGAATCTGTTGAATCTTCAAAAACCTTCAAGATCATTATTTACTTAAATTTTATAATTAAGTATTCGGATTCGGATTTTTATCGGAGTATTTGGATTTTTTCGGTATCTCTAAACGAATTCGGATGCCCCTAAACAAATACGGATGCGGATCGAATTGAATTTTTCGATTATCCATTTACAGCCCTACTGATAAATGGTATAAACTTATAATAAATCTTTTCCTTTCTGGCCTTTCCCATGAATTATTAAGGAAATTAGAATAGAAGATGGCTATGGCTTACTGTGAAGGCTGAACCAGGAGTGATACAAGTGGAAGGAGGAAGGAAAGTCGCAATCCAAGGGAGGTGTGCGTCTTTCTTCCCTGTACTTGTCGACAATAACCCTTATGATCTCTTCCACGCTCCACCCCAACTTCACCATCATCTTCAACGGTCCCGGACTTCCTCCACCGTCACCATCACTAACACCTTCGCATCTTTACTGTATATCTGCGCTCAAACACTCAACATCAGATCCCAATTTTTTTATTTTTTTAAAAACTCGCTAGTAAATGGAAGAAGAAAGAT
>NW_025318266.1:0-9456 GCF_018873765.1 Telopea speciosissima | reverse complement strand
TTCCTCGAGGGAAGAGAGGGAGGAGAGTTCCTCGTTCTTCTCCTCCAGAGAATCGGATTGGAGTCCTGGATTGGACAAGGGAGAGGTTAGACCGGCAAGAGGAGAGATGGGAAGGAATGTTACCAAAGGAGGAGAGGTTCCAGCTTTTGAGGGCTGACTTGGTGTGACGAAGTTTTCTGGCGAGTGCAATGAGAGGGAGGGAGGGAGAGGAAATCGGGATGCGTTAGGCTTTCAGGATGGTGGGGAGGAAGAGATGGTGGGAGGTCCACATATCGAAGAATTTAAAAGGCTTGGGACCAAAGGAAGAGTAGGGCTGACTAAGAATGTGACAAGGGCTGTGGTCAGATAACCCCTGAAGGAGAAAAATTTCAAGGGAGTGAGGTGAGCCAAGCTTCATTTGAGAGGAAACGGTCGAGCTTGCAAGCGATACGGTCAGTCCCCACGCAACGATTATGCCAAGAAAGGGGGGAGCCTGACCATCTAAGATCGTCTATTCCTAGATCCTCGATGCAATCATTAAAGGCATTAACGGAAGAAGGATCAATGGGTCTTCCTCACATCTTCTCGGATTGAGACCGCACCATATTGAAGACACCACCCACTCCTCAAGGGAGGGAATCCATGCTGGACTTGAGGACGGAGAGATCAATCCAAAGGGACAATCGATCGGCAGCCTGGTTGCACGCATAGATCACCGAAATGAAGAAAATGGTAGTTAGTCTTTAAACGGTCAGTCTGGTTAGAAGACGAATAGAGTTAAGTTTCATTTTCACTTACCTAGTTGTAATTGGGTTTAGTCAAGGTACTAAAACTCGGGTATTGGTACCAACTCGGCTCTTGGAAAAACCGAGACGAGTTGAGATCTCGCCGAGTTGGTGCATTTTTTTTTTTAAACTCGAAGGCTCAACTTTGGGTCAACCCGAGATCTGGACCCGAGATCCGAGATCTCATTGAGATATGTCAAGTTCTGTCGAGTTAGGTGAGGTATTTAAGTGGTAGGTGGGTTGAAAAAATGGGTCGAAACCGAGATCCGAGATCTCGCCGAGATATTGCACTTTTGAGACTTGCACGCAGTATCGTCTCGGCTTTTCCAAAAACTGAGAAACTCGGCGAGATCTTGAGTTCTTGAACTATGGGTTTAGTTTCTTATTATTTAAAAATTGAAGTTTAAGAGAGTAACAGATCTACCCTCGTGGCTTCCATCATCACCCGAGGCTCTTGGTCCCCCCCTCCCCCCCTCCCCTCGCAGACCTTTGGAGCTCCCTCCCCCCTATCCCCCTTGGTCACCGAGGTAGAGGTGACACCATCTTGTGGCTCCCCTCCCCCTCTGGCAGATTCAGTTTCCACTCCGCTTGGGACATGGTTAGACATAGAGGGACCCCCTGTCCTTGGCATAAAGTTGTCTGGTTTAAAGGGCACATCCCTCGACATAGCCTTACCGCTTGGCGCGCCCTAGCAAACTGCCTCCCAACCCAAGCATTCCTCATTCATCGCCACATGCAAGTCTCCCCCAGCTGTTGCCTATATTGGAATGGGCACGAAGATGCAGAACACCTGTTCTTCTCTTGCCCCTTTGCCTCTCCATCTAGAACCGTGTTCTTTGCCACTATTGGTCTGCTCGCCAAGGCCGCTGGCCCTTTTCAGAGAATGGGTTTGGATTGATATGACTTTCGGAGGCAACTCGATTTGTGATTCGGTTGGCAAGCTTGCCTTTTGTGCCACTATCTCCCACATTTGGATGGAGCGTAACCTTAGAAGATGGATGTCCAACTTCCGCTCTATCGACAAGATTTGGAAGGCCATCTTCTTTGATGTTTCATCTAAAACTAGTTCCCTCCTCCTTGTTGATGTAAAGGATACCCCAAGGAATAGGCTCATTGTTGTCTCCTGGGATCTTCCTACTTCCATTCTGCGCCCTAGCTAGTCTCTAGCTTCAGTTTTGTTGGCCCTTGGGCTTGTATATTCCCCCTCCTTTCTTCGTAATTAAATTTTCATTCATCCAAAAAAAAAAAAGTTTTAGGTTGGTTTACATTGATGATAATTTAATGAAGTTGTATGTAAAAGAGCCCTACCTTCTCTTATAGGATCCAAGAAGCTCATTAAGTTGGGATAAGGCTTGGATGTTGTTGTTGTTGTTGTATGTAAAATAGCCCTACCTGGGTATTGTACCTCACATTTTTTTGTGGTTGATGGAATAAAATTTGTGTTTTTAAGTCTACATGCTTCTTTTATGCCATTTCCATTACTTTATATGAGAGTGAATTTTCTCTTCGTGGGTTGGGTGGATTGTCAATACAGCTTCGGTGGATTTCTTTTCAACTTTTGTTTTGTTCTTCCTTACTTCTTTCTTATTATATTTTCAATTTCAAGTTCTGCAAGGGTGTTCTGGAATTTCTTCGTCAACAACCAATTAGATTAGGTTATCCATCCTTTTTAATAAATTTGTTCTTCAAGCCAGCACACTTGGCTCAATTTGATTCATCAGTTTTGATCTCCTACTTTTAAGATTTGATTTGAAAATCCAATTCTAGAGTTTATTGTAGCGTTGCTCACAGCTGTTCTTTTTTAACCTTTTGGCTAGGTTCTTAATTTCAGAAGAGGACCATTATCTGGTCGAGTGGCACCTTTAATCTTGGGAAAGAAATTCTTTTTGAAGTTTCTTCCTTGATTCCACAGCTGGTTTTTAGGAATTCTTTTCTATTTAATGTTATTTTATCCTGGGTTTTAATTTCATTGCTAATTTTTTTTATTTGAGTGGAATTGTAAATCTCCTAATCTTTGCAGGATTTGAACTTTTCATCACAACTTGAATTGGGATTTCACAACTTGCCCCCACCTCTGCCACATTTTTTTTTTACTGAGCACTGACTAATTATTGCATGAATTTTTATGTTATTTCTTTCTTTCTAAGTGATGCTTTTTGACTTTCATTGTTAATATATTTCCCCTGCTCCTTGAACTATTTAAATTGACATATCTCTGAAAGGATTTCTTGTGCTCTTACTTGATTAACACTCATATTTGCACGCAGGACTTTGGGCATCGTGTTAGATTGGCAACTCATGCAAATTTCAAAGAATTTGTCCTGACAGCTGGGTTGGAATTTTATCCTCTAGGAGGGGATCCGAAAGTTCTTGCTGAATGTAAGTATAAAAAAGTAACCTCTTGGATTTGGCAATTTGGAACTCTTTTTCATATGTATTACATGCTTAGTTGTTGAGGTGTTTAGGGTTGTAGAGGATTTCCTTTCTTCATGAGCTGTTAAACGGGATAAAATTCCCCTTCTCTATTTGTTATGCACTTATTTCCTATTGTCCATGCCACCTTTTTTGGAAACCTCAATTTCAAAGTATGTGTGGTGAGGATTGGAAACTTTGCCTTTGTTTATTGGTCTTTTATGCAATGGATTAACCACTAAAACTTCCAACTTATAACCTAAATGATCTTCTTTACTTTGTCATGTTGAGAATCATGCGTATTGAGTGCTTTATTCCCTGTAAAAATTTCGGAGGCTGTGCAAGTTTCTTGTGTTTGCAAAATTGAGACTGTTTCTCTTTTCCTCTCCATTCTTCGTATTTTTTTCCCCCTTCTTAGTAGAAATAGCTTATGTTGAATTGAAGCAGTTCTCTTGTGGTGATTTCTATTGGTAGAGAATATGGCTACTTTTTCTTTTATAAATCTTGATTTGGTTAATTTCCAGAAGATGATATACTGCGATTACTGCATACTGTGCCATTTCCTTTCTGGTAATATAGTTCACTTATGTGCAGACATGGTCAAGAACAAAGGCTTCTTGCCATCTGGACCTTCTGAAATTCCTATTCAGCGCAAGCAAATGAAGGACATCATATTCTCTCTACATTCAGCATGCAAGGATCCTGATCTTGATACCGGTATCCCTTTCAGTGCAGAAGCCATAATTGCCAATCCACCAGCATACGGTTAGGTTCAATCACTATTTTCCTCTTTTGGATATCTTTCTTCTGTACTTGCTCCTGTGAAAACTTTTGCCATGATTATTTTTAATGTATAATGTTGAGCAACATCCCATCATCTTTGCTATTCTCATTTAAAAACCTCAGGAAGAAAGATTACTTGTTTGAATTGTTTCTGGGATTGCAACCATATACCTTTGGATCATCTAAGCTGTTCGCATATTGTAGAATATGTTCTGGTTATGTAAATCTACTGAATCAGATGAAATCAAATTATTGGATCAATTTAATTCTTTGTTATAATATATTTTTTAGTTTTCTTGTAAAATAATAGTCGGCTTGGTCTACTAGTTGATCGTGTGGACTACAGTTAGTAGGAAAAAGTTTCTCTGGACTTCACAGTCAAGAGGTCTTGACTGTGCACCTAGTTGTGTCACATGGAAAGGTTATCTAAATCTGGCCAATGGATACCTAGGAAATGTTCTGAATTGGCCACTTGTGAAATTTCAGACTCAAAGTTATTCATATACCCTTCTATGTATTGGCATATTTTCCTCTTAATTTTTTTTCGGGTGAATAAGAAATTCATTGCCAAGAAGGAAAAAAGAATTACAGGGCCCTCAAAGGGGAGCAACAAAACAAAAAATAAGGAGCCCAAGCCTCAGCTTTGCAGGCTAGGGGAAACAAGGGAGACAGAGGAGAGACCCCAGGAGACAACAACAAGCCTGTTCCTTGGGGTGTCAGTGCAAAAAGATGGAGGGGTTGACGATAACTTCGCCTTAATATCAAAGGAAATGGAATCCCAAATCTGCTGGTAAGATCTAGAATTGGAGGTCCATTTCCTGATATTGCGCTCCATCCAAATGTGGTTCAAGGTAGCACAAAAAGCAAGCTTTCCAACAGTATCGCATAAAGAGCGGCCGGCAAAAGTCATGTCGATCCAAATCTATTCCCGGGAGAAAGGAAGAATTCTTCTAGGGGCTGGCCAACATTTTAGCAAGATGCCTTTCCAGATTGCTGCTGCAGTAGGGCACTCAAAGAAAAGGTGATCAGTGTCTTCCACATTGTTCCAGCAGAGGCAGCAAGAGGGGGAGACAGGGATGTGGCGATGCAGAAGAAAGGCTTGAGTTGGAAGACAATTGTTGAAGATCCTCCAAACTGTAAAGCAGTGCCTAGGGATGTGGTGCTTGAACCAAAGAAGCTTTCTCCAAGTGGCTAGGGGTCCCTTGTGCCGAATGATGTCCCAGGCAGATTTTGAGGAGAAGAGAGAAGGATTGTTTGCCAACCAGTTAACACAGACCTAATTGCCTAAAGGCGTTTTGATGATGTAGGAGAGGTCATTCTAGATGATGGCAAGGTCCGGAGAGGAAGTAGGAGGGGGGGCCCAGCCGGACTGATCTAGAATGTCAGCCACCAAAGAGAGCCTGTGGAGGCCCGGAGCATAAATGATCCGAGGGGTAATCAGAGGGTGGAGGATCCCCTTTGGGTGCCAGTGATCCAGCCAAAGATAGGAAGAGAGACCATCCCCAATTTGAGATTTGAGGACATGGATGACCAAGTGACGGGAGCCTATGATTTTGCGCCAAATCTAAGAAAAATCAGCCGACAGGGAAGCCGTCCAAATGGAATCATGCCGAAGGGGCCCCGAGTAGATCCAGTCTACCCAGATGCTCTTTTGCTTTGAAGCAATCTTCCAGATTAACTTGATGATACCAGCCGAGTTCACATCTTTAATTCTTCTGATGCCCAAGCCTCCTTCATTCTCGGCAGACACACAGCAGCCCAGGGCAGAGGATGAAGGAATCTGGAAGTATCATTACCCTTCTAAAGAAAAGAAGCCAAAAGAGATTCCCAGGACTTTATAGTGGCTTGTGGCAGCCCGTAGATGCCAGACTAGTAGATATAAGAAGATTCCAAGACTGATCCGATAAGAACCAACCCACCAGCATAAGAGAGAAGCTTGCCTTTCCATATCTGAATCCTTTTCCGAATGAGATCAAGCATTGGGGTGCAGTGGTGAGCTGAAAGCCTGGCAGGGATCAAAGGAAGTCCCAAATACTTAATAGGCAGGTGACCTTCTTGGAATCCATATCTCTCAAGCAAAGGAGCCTTATCCAGCTCAGAAACCCCCGCAAAGAATAAGAGAGACTTTGAAAGGTTTATGTGAAGACCCGATAGCTCATGGAAGTGCTGCAAGCAAAGGATAATAGACTCCAGAGAGGCGATGGAAGCCTTGGAGAAGATCATTAGGTCATCTGCAAAGGCCAAGTGAGATAAGTTGAGAGCTTTACACTTAGGCATAGGCGCAATAAGCTGTTGATCAGTGCAAATTTGGATTTCCCTGGAGAGAGCTTCCAAAGCCAAAGTGAACAAATAAGGGGAGAGAGGGCAGCCTTGTCTAATTCCCATAGAGACATCAAAGAAACCAGCCGGGCTGCCGTTAACTAGCACAGAAAAGTTTGGGGAAGAGATGCAAGCCTGAATCCAGTTGACAAAGATAAAGGGAAATCCCATCTTGGTCATCACCTGACTTATGAAGTCCCACCTTAAAGAATCAAAGGCTTTGTGGATGTCAATCTTCAGGAGAACAGCAGGGGAATGATTTTTCCTCTCAAACCCTCTGACAATGTCATGACAAATAAGGATGTTGTCCGAGATGTGTCTTCCTGGGATGAAAGCCGATTGGTTGTCACTGACAAGAATATCCATAACACTTTTGAGCCGCCTAGCAAGGATCTTGGCAATAAATTTGTACAGGAGGTTGCAGAGAGTAATGGGCCTGAAATCGTTCATAGCAGATGCACCATCCTTTTAGGGGATGAGGTAGAAGAAAGTGTGATTGATACCTTTGACCTGATAAGGGTTATAGAAGAAGCTGACAATGGCAGCAATAAGGTCCAATTTGATGATGTCCCAGGCAGCTAAAAAGAAACCCATACTGAAACCATCCGGGCCAGGAGCTCCCGACACCTTGAGAGAGTGGATGGCAGCTACAATCTCATCTTTATTTGGAATGGAGCTCAAAGAGTCAAGGAGAGTTGAGGGGATTAATTTGTTGAGCAGGCCATTCGGGATGGGAGGAGAGGACAACTGAGAGCTGGTGAAGATACCCTTGAAATGTTGAACAGCCAAGTCTTTGATATCTTTAACTGTGGAGACAATAGAACCATCCTGGGCTGTAAGGTGAACAATGGAGTTTGCATTTACTTTGTCCTTCAGAGATCTGTGAAAATAAGCAGAGTTTGAGTTCCCCAGCTCTAACCACTTGATTCTAGATTTCTGCTTTAGAAAGCTCTCTTCTCGAGCTAGTAAGGAAGAGAGCTCAAGAGAAGTAACTTTTTCTTCATCTGCTAAAGCACCATTGCAATGATCCGATTGCAGCCGAATCTGAATAGAGCCAACTCTGTCCTTGCAGTCCAAAACCTGCTGAGATATGTTGCCAAAAGTAGTGGAATTCAAATCCTTGAGGGCTGCCTTGACATTTTTGAGCTTTTTGGAGAAAGTAATGAGAGGGGAAGAGAAAGCAGTGACAGGTTTTTCCCAAGCTTGAATAACTGTGGTTAAAAAGGAGGGGTGAGAGGCCCACATGTCGAAGTATTTGAAGGGTTTGGGGCCAAAGGAAGGGAAGGGCTGAATAGCTAGAGAGATGGGGGAGTGGTCTGAAATGTCCGGGTTGTCAAAATTTGCATGAGAAGAAGGGAAGGCTGAAAGCCATTCCTCATTGACCATAACCCTGTCCAGTTTACAAGAGATCCGATTTGAACCTGCTCTTTTGTTGCACCAAGTTAGAGGGAACCCAGTCCATCTAAGATCATTTACACCCATGTCCTCAATACACTCATTAAAAGAGTTAATTGCTTCCAAATCCAACTGATCACCTCCCAGCTTTTCATGACTGAATCTAATCACATTGAAATCTCCTCCCAGCCCCAAGGGTGAGACCCAAGCTGTCTAGCAATGGAAAGAAGATCAGACCATAGAGGAATTCACAAAGAATGGCTAATGAGGGCATAGACCACAGTGAAGAAGAAGGAGAAGTGGCCCAGGCAGTCAGAGAAAGAGAGATGGACAAATTGGGAAGAAGAAGACAGGAGAGATAAAGAGATTTTTGTAGGGTCCCAAAGAATCCAGATTCTACCATTTGGGTGGTGGGTGTAATTAGAGAGGAAAGACCATCCAGGAGCAAGAGAAAGCAGAATTTTGGCATGGTTGGGCTTTTTGATATGAGTTTCTAAGAGACAAGAGTTGGCGAGACTAGCTGCACTTGGAGCGAAAAAGAGCTTGCTTAGAAGGGGAGTTCAAGCCCCTGGTGTTCCAAATGAATCCTTGGATCATTTGGAAAGGGAGGGAAGGGGCAGCAATGGCTCACAGAGCCTGGACAAGACCGACCTTGAACGAGTTTCACTCAGTGGCATCGGCGGTAGGAGCAGTGGGGGGGGGGGAAGCAAGAATGTTTAACGGCAAAAGAGAGCTTGGAGGAAGTGGAGAGAGGAGGGTGGAGTTGTCGGGTGTAGGAGACGAAGTACGAAGTGGGTTGGGAATTGCGGGTTGGTTTGAGACCCGCAAACCCGAGAGAGAAGTGGATGGGTCACTTAAAGAGAAGGGGCTGATCCAAGAGGCAGAAGGGTTCAAGCCCGTAGGGAGGATTTGACCAGGGGGGACCACGTGAGTGTCACAAGAGCCAAAAGAGGAGGGGCCCATAGAGGGAAGGCATACAACAGTCTTCGTCACCAGAGGCAAAATTGCCGTAGGGGTACCTTGAGACGAAAGCGAAGGCAGGGGGCCAGTTGCGGTTGCAGAGCAAATCGCCAAGGTTGACGATATCGGAGCAGCTGCAGAGGCAGAAGCGCCAGGAGAGCCGGGAACGGAAGGTTCATGGGTAGAATCTTTCGACATACTCGATCTGCTTCTGGAGATAACATCAAAGGAGAGCTTTTCAGGGCACGAGTTGGGGACAGACTCATCTGCATCATCGTCAGCAGCAAGGACACTGAATCTGTTCAAGTCAGTGGAGAAAGCCTGCTGGCTCGGTTGAATCAACTGGTCGGCCTCTTTCCGGCGAAAATTCCGATGACAGATCCTGTTTCTAGTTCTTCCCCGGGATGGCGAGCGGAAAGTCCTTACAGCCTGTTGAGCACTTGGCACCGCACCGACGGTATTAGGGGGAGACTGGTTCAAAGGCCCTCCAGCAACGGCAGAGGGAGAAGGGCCAGACGGCTCGCCTGCGACAACAGTAGGGTCAGTCGGCTCACCTTCGACAGGAGCAGGAGCTGGAGTGCAGAGATGAGAGCCGTGGCCAAACGTCTTGCAGACCTCGCAATATGGAGGCTTCCATTCATAATGGAGTTCTTGTTCAAAGGAGAAATCCTCTCCCTCCTTAACCGTGATAAAGGAAGGGAGGGGTTTAGCATCCGAAACCTCTACAAAAATTCGAGCGTAGGCAAGTCTATCTTTGCATCGAGTTCTCACATCCGAGAAGAGAGGAGTGCCCAAGACAGAGCCAACCAAATTGAGACCATCG
>NW_025318265.1:0-9513 GCF_018873765.1 Telopea speciosissima | reverse complement strand
GGATTGTAGTAAACATAAAAAAGATCATGAATGTCAGTAACCTCATCAAAACAATCATAAAAAATGGGAGGTTTACTCAAATCAATCCTAGCAATACAACTATCCGCCCTTTGCATTACTTGGTTTTCCAAATAAGGATCGCAATAAAATGCTTGAAGAGCATTAGGACTAACATTGTCCTCGTCAATAAAATCATTAAATCTAGGAGGTTTGGACAAATCAACATGTGGGACAATTGAATCCTCAAAATGACAATCATCTGGGTTGTCCAAAGAGAGAGGGGGAGATCGAATTTCCAGAGTTTCTATGCTATCATAAAAATCTGATTCTAAATCAGTAGAAACATTAGGCTCACTAAGATCAAAAATTTTAGGCAAAAGTTAGACTTCCCTAGGTGGCTCATCGAACTTCGCTTCACTAACATCTTCAAGAAACTCAGTCTCAATAAATAAAGCATCTTGTTGGGAGTGACTCTCATTAACCGCAAACTGAGGTGGTGGACTTTCAGAATCATTAAACTAGGGGTGGGGTAGTTCATTCTGAACAGGAATCTGGTAACATAGACTAGGTTATGGCTGATTAGGTAATGTATCCATTTCCTTCTCCTATAACATGATGATCAGTTGAGAGAGTTGCTTCTCCATTCTATCCATAGTCCTTTCTAGCTCATTCATTCTTGTTGAATTCATTGGAGGATTGGGCATTGGAAGATCAAACTGACCATGACATTGAAAATTGGGTGATCCAGCTTGGCTATTCCATTGATCCCACGAGAAATCGGGATGATCACTCCACCCCTGATTGTGAGTGCCAAAAGAATTGTACTGAAATAGAGGACTCATATTCTCATCACCAACGCTACCCCCATAAAGATTAGGGCATCCTTCCACAACATGGATAGTCTGGGGATGTGACCAATCAAAATTTTCCGAAAGCCCATAGTTGGGTTGGGAAGCAAAATTATACGGGGGTGGTGCAAAATTATTCTCTATCTCACTACTTTTGACTTCTCTAGCCTGTTTAAATATTTTTCCCAAAGTCATGGTTGCCTTAGCATAGTTCCATCTTTCCCCCAAAGTCATATGTGGAAGTGTATCTCCCATTATTCCAAACATGCATACTAACCACCTATCCAAAATTAAGGTCTCCCTTTTTTATTTTTTATTTTTTTGGATTTAAAGAAAAATTTAAAGAAAAATAAAAGGACTAGAAAAAAATTATTAAAAACAAAATCACTCACTATGTTGTTTTCTTGTTATCAAAAGTGGTCACCTCCAAAGATAAGTCATATGCCAATCCACCCAACCAAGTCAAGATGCAGCGTCATAGGTAACTAAATGCTATGAGGGACACCAAAAAATGGAGGGTTTGAATATATGAAGGACTTTAGATTGAGCGCACACTCTTTGAAACAAAAGAGAAACAAGATGAGGTTTTCAAAAACTTTTTTTTTTTTTTCGAAAAAAAAGAGGATAAATAGAAGAAACTAAAGCATTTCGAATTACTTAAAAATCAGAAAAATAAAGTGGACAATAATCTTTCCGGCAACGGCGCCAAAAACTTGTTTGAGTTAAAATAATACCGCAAGCGAGCGGGTCAATCGTAGCTACAGGTTGAACACGAGAAGATATACGCCACCCTATTTTACTCACTTTAAAGTAATGCAAAGTGAACCAAATTAAAGTGTTAAATTAAACTAATTAAACTAACAAATTAACATATCCTAGCTCACAAACATTTAACGAATTAAATTGGTTTGAATTAAATTGGCGTCATAACACATATCCATCTATCCACAATCACATAAAATAAAATAAAAGAAATAGAGGGAGAATAAGAAGAAGAATGAGATGGAAGAAGAGAGAATGACATAGAAGAGAGGGAGAATGAGTTTAAGAGTTTAGAGAGTAAAAACCTGGATACTTAAACAAACCTTGCATGGCTTCTACTTCTAAATCTCCCAGTCTTGTCATCAACTTATGAACTTAGACTAGAAAACTTGAAACTAAATAAGAATTATTACAACCATATTGAAGACATAAAATTAAAGCATGAATCAAAAGCATTACAACCATGGAATTGAAAGCATGAAATCAAACTAGAACTTAGAAAACCAAAAACTAGAAGAAGAGAAGAAGAAATTTCACTAATTAATTGAACTAAAAATTGAATTAAAACTAAACTAAAACTAACTTAAAAACTGAACTAGAACTAACTTGTTACAACCCAAAGGGCAATGGGTATTTATAGGGGGAAGGTAGAAGAGAGAAGAGGGAAGTGGTAGGAGAAATATTTCTTAAGAAAAGAGAATATTCTCTTCTCCTTCCTCCTTTACATTGCCTTGAATCCCAAGAAAAAAAGAAAAAAATAGAAAGAGGGAGAGAAAAGAATCCTAGATACATAAATCTTCGATTTATTAAAAAGTGACTTTCTAATTCTAACTTGTGCTTCCTTTTCTTTGTAGGTGTCTTCTCCAAGCAATGAGAGCAAGGCATCTTTGACTTTTCAACCTTCCACAGATGAGAGAATATTTTCCAAATTAAATCTATCCATAGTCAAATCCCAAAAGTGCCCTTGGAAAGTTGAAGGAGAGAGAGAGAGCAAGGGTGATGACTAGGATTCGACTCACAATTAATGTAATGTCAAATCTGTCCTTCAAAAACGTGGAGGATGGGATGCTTATATGGGCCTCATTGTTGTATTCCTTACGAAAAATCACCCAAAATAGACCCAAATTTGGTCCAATTTGGAGTTCGGGAGCCCAAGATATCTCAAGTTGAAGTTGGACTGCTCTAGAGCCTTCTAAATGAAATCTTTCGGCTGACAGAAAGATAACCTCTGATAATTGCATTAAGGCCCCCAAAATCCAAACTTCTGTTTTACTTTGTCCCCGGCCGACTATCAATAAATACAAATAAACCCCTATCCACGAAAACAGCCGTAACTTCTTCGTTTCAACTCGGAATCAAGTGCCGTTTGAACTGTTGCGAAGCTGACTCGACGGGCTACGCATCCATACTATTAACACCTCAAAATTATGCTAAGGAGCCCACTGTAATCACATTAAAATTTGATTGATTGGCATGATTCTTTCAGTGTTCAATCCAAACTTTATTTTCTCGACTCCTGGGCGCTTCTGGCTATTCTTAGCATCTTTTGCTCCAATTTCACAAGAATTCACCTAAAACCTGAAAAGCACAAGAAAGCACCGAAGTAACTCTGTCCAATGTGGTAAAATGTATGCTTTATGCCTTAAGATTTCACATATAAATGTGCTCATCAATCCGTTCAATTCCTGAGACGGACCCGAGAGCAACAGGCCCCGGGAGGAGGCAAACAGAGTGAATCTGTGCCTTCGTCCTCTCAGGCCATTACGCAGGGTTTATTCTAGGCGGACTGATGGGTGGTACCATGATAGATGGATCCGATCGTTCATCCACCTACAGTCTCTTCTGAGATTTCAAAGAGTTTCAGCTCCAGCTTGAAGCTTGGAGCTCCTCAGCACCTTAGGGTTGGAGGGGGTGTCTAAGCCTTCATAGGGTCACTAGATCCTAAGCTCACCTCATGGATCCAAGATCCTACAAGGTTTGGTCTCAATTGGGGTCCAAAGGTTAGGTCCTAAAGTCCAAAACCAAGTCTTAGCAGCAATGGCTGCAATTGCAGCACCAAGGGGTCCAAACCAGACCTAGGTCAGCTCCATTAGAGCTCCAACTAGGGATCGAGCTTCACCTTGAGTCCCAATGGAACTCTAGGTCAGTCCAAGCTCAAGGAATCTATCAAAATCAAAGGGAAAAATGGAGGGGAACTAAGTTTCAGGTCTTACCTTGGTGAGATCCTCCAATGGAGGAGTGGAGTCCAAGGCTAGGTGAGCCCCCTTGGCCTCTTCCCTTCCTTTCCATCTCTTCTCCTTCACCTTCTTCTTCCTTCTTTGTTCGGTCAGCAAGAGAAGGAGATGTGGGGCAGCCAGCCATTTTGGCATAGCTCCCATCTTCTTCCCTTCCCCTCTCATTCCTCTTCCACTCCTACTTCTTCCCCTTTCTTTCTCCTCCTTCTCCTTCTCTTGTCTCTTCTCCTCCACGGTTTTGGGGAGGGGGAGAGATAAGGGAATAAAGGGGATTTCTTAGCTTTAAGGGGATAGAAGGGTCCTTAGGGTGTGTTTGGTTAGGGGTCTTAGGATGTAGTTTGGTACTTAGGCTTAAAATGTGTTTTTAGGTTAGGCATTAGGTCATGTTTGGTCTAAGTCATGGCCCTTAGGTCCATTTAGCTAGTTAGGTCCTGTTTGGGTTGGGTTCAAACCTCACTTAGACCTATTAGCCCTTAGGTCTTGTTTGGTCTAGGCTACGGTATGTAAAATCCATTAATTACTTAAGTTAGGCCTTGTGGGCCCCACTTTATGGTCCAAATAACCAACCCATGGCAAGGGTAGGGGTTCATATGGCCCTAGGGCCTGATTAAGATGCCTGGGACATGGGTATGTGGGTCTCATAGGAAAATAACCCAAAAATGCTGATGACAGCACGGGCGGATCCTCGAGCGAATTCAGCAAGAGTGAGTCCGTTCGTGATTCCAGTGCTGCTGTCATGGCCCAAACTTCAAGGAAAGTTGTGGGGCTTTGGCCCACACTTCTAAAACTTCGAGGGGGTTCCTATTATGGTATTTCTAATTCAAGGTCATCAGTGTTGACCATAGCTATGAGGCATTACCCTTTGGGTAAGGTCTAAATTACCCCAGGGAATAAGGGGATATTTGGGGTGCGGGTGTATCATCCCCCCAACCTTATTAAAAATTTTATCCTCGAAATTTAAGGCAACCCGGGTCTCAGAGAGAAGGCTTGTTGAACAACAATACCTCCAAATACCCACTACTTGAACTAAGTCAAGGTCGGGTCAAGGTAAGGTAGTGTCTGGTTGACACAACAGGTAAGGTTCCACACTTTACTTCCCTACATGGTCACATTACCATAGGGGTGTGGTTCAAAATAATCCAGGCTCAATTTTAACTTTTAGAGCCGGTGGTCGTAATATATACCAGTAGGTCAAAGGGATATCACTTGATCTAGAAACCTAGGGAACTTTCTGTTCCAGGTGGCTTAGTCTAGTGTATAAGGCACCATTCTGACCTTCACAACTCTGGTCATACTTGGGTTATAGGATTCAACCTGTCCAGTTTCTACTATAGGGTTCACACTCTGAATGCTGTCACTTCTGGTCATCTCACTACCTCATCCAACTTTAGAATGACTTGGAGTATTGATGGAATCTCCTATTGTTCACTCCCAATACGGAGGGAATGCATTTGGTGACCCATTACTCCATTCATATCTGTTGTTGGAGAAGGTCTTGTTACATCCTTCAGTTTTAGCTTTCAAGGTCTTTAAACCCATCTCATAGTGACTATACAAGGAAAAAGTCTATTATGGTCCTCTTTCGAGAGCCAAATAACTTCCAATGGTTATGTCTAAGTCAACTCATGCTAATTAATTTACCCATTCATTATTAAGTTCATTTACTATTAACCTGTGATCAACATGACCAAGGGTCTAGGTTCAACTAGGTGATCACAGTAAGGCCCAAGTAAGGTTATACTTGTAGTACCAGAGAATCACTCTAGTCATACAAGTCAAAGGTCTTAAGGGGTATCCCTATAGATACATATACCACACAAATTCATAGGCAAAATCTCAAGAATCACATTCATATCCCTATGGGCATATCTGTCATCTAGGTCAAATCACAAGAACAAAAGTTCTTGAGTATGGTTTACTAAGTCTTTTTGGAGGGTAAACTCACGGCGTAGGACTCCTTCTATGAGTCTAAACATGGTTTGGAAGAACCAAGTAAAGTACAAATAGAGTCCTCACTAACTTAAGGTGTCTCGAATGGCCTCCAATTACACGTGGTCTCTATGGCTCTTTCAAAGGAACCAGTCCAAGCCAGCCCATTACTTCTTCCTATTCATTAGGTTTGAGTCCATCAATTTACGGGATCTAAGGGTCTTCATCCTTAAGAGTAACTCTCTTCCCTTTTAGGTAAGAGGGGAGTCACAGTGCACACTGTTGCCTGTCATTCCCTATCGGCTAGTCTGACCAATGTAGGCCCAAGAATACAGACATCATGGTTTGCATCTAAGGCAAGCAATTAGTCATGCATGGCCCAAGCAAAATGGGTGTCCAACCTAGGGTATAGACATTAAATCATCACACAAGGGGGGTCAAAAAGTCTCAAAAGTCTAGGATCTAAATTCTAAAACAACAGCGAGCGGACTCATGAGCAGCATTAGTGCTCTGGTTTCGTTCGTGATTCCCTCGCAAGACAAGGAGAGCGGACTAACGGGCGGATGCGGAATGTGAATCCGTTCGTTCGTCCGTTCTCAGAAGATCAAAAGATCGGGAGAATATGAATCGATCGGATCTACGGGTGGACTCATGGCGGTAGATCCGTTCGTTGATCCGGCCAGTTATAAAATCATGACTTTTCAAATTTTTAGGAGGGGCGGATTGACGAGCAGAGTCACGATAACTAATTCTGTTCATTCGCCCGTTCGAGGAATTTCAAAAAAATAGAAACCGTGAGTTTCAAAACTCACTTTGGCTCTAAGAGAAAACACAACCGCAGGGAGAGGGAGAAAGGCTCTACAGATTTCTTGAGGAGTTCTCTTGCAACTTTAAGCTTCAAAGATCACTTCCTACTTGATTAAGGTAAAGTTTCTCTTCTCCATTTTCCTTTCAATTCTCTATTCTTCTCAATGAGAGATTTTTCTTGTGTCTCTTCATCTTCTCCTTCATTTCTTCTTGGATTTGTGATAATTCATCCCAAGTATGATCATGTCTTGACCTTGCTTGCATTCTCATGACCACTTATACCATGTTCATGCCAAAATCGATCTAGGCTATGGCCTTTGGGTTGGAGTCATGCTCTAATGATCAATGGCACTATAGGAACGACTTCTTACTTGTTCATTGTATTCTTTTAAGCATTTTAAATATTGCTTATCTTGTTTAGTTACTTATCTTGGATAGGTTCCCATTCTCGATTGAATAAGCTCTCCCATTCTTTCATGTCTGAGAAACCTTTCAAGTTCATGACTTATCCATTCATATGTATCTAGACTTAACCAAGTCATCTCATTCATATACCATTGAGTACATTCCTTATACCATTATGTATTAGTAGGTAAAATCCTTGGAGTCTATCTTCTCTTCGCAATATTTCATTCTCTTAATGTATTCCCAAACACATTTTATTTTCTTGGGACTATTTGCACAATTCCTTGGTATTCATTTTCTTTCCTCAATAATGGTTCTTGTCTCAAGTTGGAATATTCCATTCCACAACTTATGCTTATTGCTCACTTTAGTCTCATCCTTCACATTCATACAATAGTGATTACATGTGGAGCTGTATTTACCTATTAATCTTGTCTCTTCTCTTCTCTTTTCTCCAAACACATTTTCAATGGTTTCCACGTTCCCATTATACATTATCATTTTATATCACCTTTATATGTACTCCTCCTTTGATTTCCCATCATGCATAGTCTTCCATTCAAATCATCTCCACATCACTTAGGCATTTCACCTTTGTAAACTTATTTGCCAATCATATACATCATTATTCCACTTCGGCTTACCTTCTTGCTATTCTACTTGGTGTTGCCTTATGTGTGTAGGTGACCGCATGGCTCTAAAAAGAAAAAGGGATACAGCCATTGTGCCTGCCATTCCTATCACCCACCGGGTGTCTCAGTTGACCACTGAAGGGGCCGAGGGATACTCCCAGGGACGTCTTTTTAGCAGGAGAATCCTCGTGGAAAGGGACATAACCGTGGAGGAAATGTTGGCATACCAGGTGGAGACTAGATTTGAGAGGTTGGAATGGTCCAACATGCTAGTTCTGCCTGAGTTCTACTACCCTGCTCTGATCAGAGAGTTTTACTCAAAATTGCTACTGTCAGAGGGAGATGATGGTGATCTCAGACTGACTACTATAGTAAAGGGAGTCGCCATCAGCTTTACCATTGAAGAACTGGGAATCATCCTTGAAGTTTCAGCAGAAGGTAAAAAGGTTTACTACTCTTCGGACGGCCACCCAGACCAAAGCCTACACCCGAAAGAGAGTAAGAAGTTGTTCCAAGTTCTAACCAACAACAGGTACAAGAAGAATAAAGATCTCTCCAAGTTTCCTCCTTCACAGCGGGTCCTTATTTTCATTGCCAAAACAAATCTGGTTCCCTCCAAGGCGCGCAGTACACACCCTTCTCTGATGTCCGCGGTATTGGCTCACTCCCTATATACTGGCCAACTTGTTTGTCTCCCTTATATAATCATGAAGCACATGGCTCGCACTGTTATGGATTCCACTCAAAGGCATGCATTACCCTACGGTCGATTACTCACTTGGGTTTTCCTCTGCTTTGAGGTTGATCTGGATCAGGAACCCAACAAGTTAAGCACTCGGGAGCCTATCGGGTTTTAATGCACTGTGAGAGATGAACCTATACCCTACTTATGACAGTGCAGGGGGACAGATTCAGCATGGTAAGGGAAAAGGAATAAAAAATGATGAGGAAGATGACAGTGAGGCCGACTCTAAGCTCAGGGGTCCAGGACCATTTGCAGCATATACCTCAAAGGTCACAGGGGAAGGTGATGACTTATCAATGACCATCAAACGGCTGGGCGTGCGGGTGACAGATGGCTTCAATAGGATTGGGAAATAACTCAACTCCCAAGCATGGCATATGGCTGATATAGAGCGAGGAATAGACGACATCAACTTCTTCCTTAGTCACGGTGGTGGCGATAGTGCTGACGATTAGCTCCGCTCTTCCTCCGAAAATTCTCAGAAATTATCTTATCAATTCTCTTAGTCTCTTGCCCTTGATGGGTACTCTGTGAAACTATTTTCATTTTACTTTCCTTTAGTCTCTTGCATTTCTTTCCTCTTCTCCTTTTCTTTTGATCAAAAGTGTGAGAACTTTGGGAACCTTCAAAATTAATAGATGTACATAATGGTCTTGCGTAGCCACTATCGGGTGTTTTTGGATCAGACAGGTGAATCTGGTATTTTAAGTTAGAGAGGGCACATGTATGCCCAAACAGAAAATGATACAATCATGGTTGGATTCAAAAAATTTAATTAAGCAGGATAGAATCGCAAGTGCCAAATGATGAAGAACCTTAGTTGCCTCTAGGAAAAATGTATTCTTTGGAATAGTTGTATTTAGCATTATATATATATAAAATTAATTCCCACTTTTAGATCATTTTGGATTGTGGTGGTTGGTTAAATTCAATCCAGTACTAATAATAAATTATAACATATATAACCATCTAGTATCTATTTAAGACTCAACCAAGCAATTACAAAATTATTATCTCGTAGCCTATGTTTCAAACCCTAGGTTCCAAGTTGTCTATTATCATCTAGGTTCTTATTTCATTCCAATCAGTCTTCTCCCTATATCTACACACAATTATTTATATTCTTGAGATTTTTAATTTAGAACCTAATT
>NW_025318264.1:0-9531 GCF_018873765.1 Telopea speciosissima | reverse complement strand
ACTTACACTCGCCCTACACGGCTCCGAAAGCAACTAAAACTCCTCGATGCAACTCCCGAGGACGGTAAAAAGAGGACGAAAAAGAGGAATATGACTAATAATCAGTCGTCGGCGAAATAGGACTAATAATCAGTCGTCGGCGAAATAGGACTTCACTGGGGAGATTTGCATCACCCTTATATTAAGTATTTTTTTTAACCAAAAAAAGACAGGAAAAAAAAAAACCAGAAAAGAAAAGGCAGACTATTCTTTTTATTCATTATTGTAACAAACACGTGTTAGTATGGATCGCCCATTTGGTAGATTGTAGGCTCATGAAAGACTTATCATTCTAGACTGACAATTCTTAGCCCAGCCCATCACTCAGTTCAATGTTGGTCAGACCCATCTAATTCAATCTGGGCCAAAGTGCTTACTATGCTTGTGGAAATTGCTCCACAAATTGAATGTGACCTTTTACGCTATCCTAAATCACTGAATTAGAATTTTTTTTGCTTTTTTTTTTTTTTGGATAGGTTAATTAATAGCATTGAAATTCATTTTTTTATAAACAAACAAAATAGTGCATACCTTTGTTAGGGATTGGTGTTCTTATGTGTCTACTTAAACAATGATGCCTAGCCAATAATGGAGTCAAAATAATGGCCTAGCTAATCTCAACCCAGCCTTACATTAAGTGAGAGACATAACAAAGTAGGTTGAGATCCTATGTTACAGAAACATGGTCTAATGAGACACGTGGATGGTGCCATAAATCAAGGCCAACCTAACCCTGCCCGACCCTCGGGACTGGGTCGAGAGTTTCTTGACCTTGGCAGGGTTGGGTCGGGTCAGGGTCAGGGTTAAGGCCTCTAGGGTCGGGTCAAGGTTTAGGGCAGGCCCGGCCCAACCCGACCCATTGATACCCCTAGCTAGACGGGAAGCGTGGATCAGGAGGAGGAATTTCAAAGGGTAAAGTAAGAAAATGTAAGAAAATAGAGGACAAGAGTCTACCTTGGAGTTCGGGGAGAGATTGGCTGTGGTAGAAGAGGTGAATCATAGAATCTGACTTGGCGCTCAATCGGAGGAACTTGAGAATGCTGCGAAGGCCACGGACTCAGAGGAACGAGAACTCAGCTTTGACATCTCTCAAACCGGTGCAGAGGGCAAGGGTGATCTCCCTATAGACTGTAGAGTCGCCACTTGTGGAGCGAATTCACTAAGTCTGCAACGGCCGGTGTAGGAGATGATGAAGACTAAGATTGCGACTAAGATTGAGATTCCAAATTTAGACCCTCACTCCACAGTTATGCAGCTTCTGGGATGGTTACAAATCCGATGGCTTGCTATTACCCCAAAACTCCATCTCTCTGAGGATTGAGAGAAACCTAAATCAAATGGAAAAGGGAAAGGAAGAAGAGTGAATTAGGATCGGTTTCCATGGTGAGAAAACCTTTGTAAACATTTTACAAAATGTAACACCGGATCCATATTTTCATCCAATCATGTCCAGATACCCTCTCTTGATATTCACCCAAAATGGGAGTGGATTCCTTGTAGCATCTGTTTCGTCCACAGATCAACACCATGAATCCAGTGCACTGATATATAGTCTGAGGGACATCAACCATTGGTACATCAAAACCCATAATGTTTGGCTGCAACTATAAGGACCTCTCAGGTCTGGAGACCAATCGAAAAACTACCAATGAGAATCTTGTCCTCAAACAACTGACAATATTCCATTCAAGATTCTCATGTGATCAAAATCAATGTACACATAATATGTACACTCACATTTGTGTCTCTGAATCAACATTCATGAGCTCACACAATATGATGACCATATGAATAGAATGCCCAATTCTGTCCCCAGTCATGAAAATATTTAAGGTGAAAACCTATGGACAACCACAACCCGTTAATGTCATGCAATCATAATCACAAATAAATAATTTATTTATAGATTTTATGGATATATTTCCAACATGGTGTTCCCTGCAAGCATATCTACAACTCATCTTCCCCAATCGATATGGGGAAGATGAGTTGTAGGTTTTTTTTTTTACAAGGGCAATTTCGTCAGTTCATATCATATTTTTAACATTGTTAGTCATGAACTGACAGAATGGGTCTGTTTGTTAACGTTTGTAAACCTCAAGGGGGTATGCAGAATTTTCCAAAACTGGAGGGTAAAATCATCCTTTTGTCAAACCTCAGGGGTGGTATGTGTAAATTACCCTTCATATTTTTGTCTCTTTCCTTCATCATATCTAAATCAAAATACATAGGAAATAACTAAACCAATTCAAGCAATCAATATAAACGGTTCAAATGGATTGAAACGCGCCTTCTCTAACAAGAAGAGAGAATCAGTGCATGCCAATTGCCACATTAATTCTGGTAGGCTTCATGTTGACGATCCTGTTCTTGTCTTCTTCTTTCTAAGATATAGTGATGAGTGTGACTAAATGAGTGAAAGAAAAGATAGAATGAAATTCATCTCTAAAGTTTTGGGACTACATGTGCAGGTTTGGACCAAAGAGTTTTTTTGGCTCCATCGATCTGTTTCGTTTTAAACATCTTTCTTTGAAAACAACATCTAAAATTTAGATATGGGTCTTAATTTACTAAACTATAATAAAATGTGGCATTATATAAATTACTACAAAACAAAACAGGATACAACAATAACTATGTTGGACAAGTGTGTGTCCATCAAACCCGGTTCGGTCCGGTTCAACCCGGTTCACCTTTGTATTGAACATTTATACATTTTAGTTTGATATTGTCACATGCGATATAAACTTTTTGAGCATTATGTGTCCCTAAGTATTACTTAAAATGGTAGTCACGACTAGGGTTTGGGTTGGGCACCCTTATCATATGGTTGTCGCATTAGGTATGCCTAGACATGTGATGTCAGGGTACGAATGCGAGTGCTCACATGTTTGATGTGTGCATTGGCGAAGAATCTACTTTTTCGATTCCCTCATGTATTACTGCCAGATGTAGGAAGGGATAGACATGTGTCACCGACACCCTGTACCTGAGGGACCCTGTCACTGCAAAGTGTGATCCCATTCTTTGGTTCATCAATGACTAAGACTCAAGCGAGTCAAAGCCGGTGTTCTGGGAATGCGTGAACACTTTGTGAGTGAAGGAGTTATCCAACACGGTCGCCACTGCCTGATTGGGGAACACCAAGATAGAGAGTGTCTGTGCATGGTCAGTTTAGAATCTGGATCCAGTGCCGTTTCGGAAATGGTTTTGCAAAAATCTATTTTACATAAAATGATACATTATTTATAATTATTTGAACAAAGTATTTTATCGAGTTTTGCGGGACCCGATCAGATGCACAGACGCTCGTATATGAACATGTATTATGGATTGGGGTTTGGCAGTACATGTGTACATGCCCTAGATTCCATAATGATGGTGTTGATTAGTGGGGGGTTGTATATGATAAATTGTTATCATATAAGGAGTTATTTGGAATTTGTTAATTTAATTGGCTCTTTATTTAATTAATGGATTTGGTGCTAATTGTAATTATCCATTAATAATTAAATAAAGAATCTAATTAATACTTTCCCTATTAGATTCTGCTTCTTCACTTGTGTAGCACATTGAGTTTAAACAGAACTGTCAGATTGAGAGAGAGAGAGTCAGACTCTCACTAGGGCTCTATTAAATCGATCTAGGATTTAATTAAACCCTATTATTATAAATAGAGGACCATAAAATGCAGAAGAGGGAAGCTCTCCACGTTTTTGAGCAGACACTCTCTCTCCTACATTTTTGGTTTCTCTCTCTCCCTCTTGTGATCTCTCTTCTTCTTCTTGCTTCTCTCACCTGTGTTTGAGAGTTAGGGTTTGTGAAACCCTAGATCTGTGCTGAGGAGTATGAGGGCATCTGGGATTGGCGTGTAGAACCTTGGTAGCACCATTGGAGGTTCAGATCTGTTTGCTTGGAGCGCTCGCTGGAGGAAGAACCACTGTCTATTGGAGGAGTAACACTTGAGGCTCACCAGGTTAGCAGTTCTTTATTAATTCCTTCAGTTTATTGATTATTAATATTTATGGGATGATAAAGAAACTTGAATCGATTTAATTCCGCTGCGCATTCGAGTATGAGATGGATCCCTCTTGCCATGTGATGGACTAGAGATGAATTTCTCCGTCCCTATTGTGATAATTAATTTTATGGGATGCAATAGGGAAGGAGAAACCCTAATAGGGATGCACCATGGAAAACCCTAAAATTTAATGGAGCACCCATGAGACACCATGGGATAACCCAGGGCGTGCAAAACCTTAATTTTATAGTATATTGGTTTCCCTAGGGAACCATGGCTTGATCCCTGGACCGTTGTTTGACCAACAAACTACATCAACAACACAACTATATTTTCATTTTAAAATCAACGGTAGTGTAAAGAAAAGTGTATCCTGATTCTGTAAGTTAAACTTACTAATATATCTATTTTGAATCCATGTATGGTCACACGTGCATTTGCACATGCACCTTTACTAAGTTTAGTGGCCTCTCAATCTTTTGGGTTAATTTTTCATTCTTCCCAATAAAATCGTTTGAACCCGTGAATTCCATTGGAACAAACCTCACCAATAACAACACAACAGCCTATATTCAGTGTTAATTAAAGATAAAGGGTACCAATAACTAAACCATGGACCACTTCAGTCTGGCTAATGGAATGGGGTATTGAATAGAAATTGTTTTCCTTTACATTGTATAATACTTCAGTGAATTTAAGCTTTGTTGAGTTCTTAAAATTGAATTTGAGATTGAAGATATCTTTTGTATGTGGGTGAAAATTTTTTCATAATGGCTAAAAAAATTGTATTTTTGTTGAGGCCATCTCTCGTTTCCCCCCATTCCTCTCTCATCCACCTCTTCCACACACACTCTCTCTCTCTCTCTCTCTCACCCGCTCACACACATTCTTGTCCATACTAATATATATATATATATATCCTATAAAAATACGTATTCCACATTCTTTGTCAAACTTTTTAGATCCCCAAAATGCCCCTGAAATATTCTCACAGATTCTTTTTCCCGCACAGTTCACTCACTTTCTCTTCTCACAGGCTCTTTTTCCCGCGCGAACAGACGCATGCACACGTTACTCCCTTTCTCACACTTTTCCGACTTACCCGCAATCTCTCCAAACAAATTACCCTTCCCCTGACTGTCACAGTTTCTTCCTGACAAAAATACCGATCTCCTGAACCATCATGGTGTCTTCCCAATAGTCTCTCTGCAAACAAAAATACCCCTCCCCCTAACCGTCATGGCCTCTCCCCGATAGTCCCTCTGCAAAATGACACCCTCCCTCGCCACCACATATGTCTCTCCCAAGTCTTACCATCTACCTTTCATTTAAAAGAAGGAACTCTTAACGTGACTCAAGCCACAATCAATTCCATCTCTGTCACCTAAGTCTCTTCCCTGATAGCAGGACAAACCGTCCTAAACGTTGTGACCCTGCTTCCCTCATACAATAAGATTTCAACCTCCATCTGTTATCTGTTATGAACCATAAGCACATGCAAAAAAGCAGATTCGTCAAAGCCCTAGCTCTCCCTGATCACAAAAAAGCAGATTGGTGAATTGGCATCGTCGATCACTGTCGTTTCCCGGCAAACAGATTGTAGGATCAATAGAGAGCCGGCTATTGACGGAACCAGCGGTGATGCCATCAACGCCAACCATAACCAGAACCGTGAATTTTCACATTTCACAAGTGTGTAGGAGACGATAGCCTCATCGGTAGAAACATTATCAAACGGTTGCTCAAGATCTCCTCTTGTAAAGGTTGATTCCCAATTGCTGTTACGTAAGTAGACTCCTCTCTCTCTCTCTCTCTCTAGATATTTATCTGTCTACAACTTCTCAGTCATCTGAACCAATCAACCAACTATGTGGGGGTTTTCTTCAGTGACGACAATAGATAGTGGAAAGAGAGTTCTGCAATTTCTTGGATTTGATGGGGAGAAGAGATCTGCAGGATTTAATGTAGGAGAAGAATATCCATCTCTCTCTCTCTCTCTCTCTCCCTGACGAAGAATATTCGTGCTTACAGCCATCTTCTGGTAAGCGCTCGCCCTCACAAAAGCCGTGAGAGGGCATAAGGTTTGTTCCTTCTCTTTGTTTATTGGGTTTTTTTTTGGACCTAACCTGATTTTCCTATTATTTGTGGCTTTTGTTTTTCCTTCCATTTTCTTTTTCATTCTATGGAATATTTGTTTTGGATTGATTAACAATTTGCTTTTTGTACCACAAGATTGATGAAAATGTGCAAAGGTTGATCATGAATCACAGATCCTGAAGCACCCCAATATAGTTGGATTCAAGGATGTGACCATTTTAATTTACTTCCTTGAGGGAATACACTATTTTCCTCTTCTAAAATGAAAGGGCAGAAGGTATGAATGAATTCCATTGTTACTTATCTATAGACCGGGTATTAAGGGATCGCAGGCTTGCAGCATCTACCCTGAATCCTTGACCTATCCCAGTCCAGATCTGTCTGGATTCCCAGATCCAGTAGCGGACAGATCAACTTGCAATAGACTATCTCCAATGCATTTATCCTGATGTGCAGGATCTTTTGATCATCCAACAGGGTTGACTTGGTTGGGCCTGCAAGGTGGGACCCACTGAATGTGTTTTCTGACTCTTAACTGCATTTATCCCTTGTTTGCTGTAATTCTGTTTGTGGAACCCTTTTTGACTGTTTGGAAGAAAGCCTTGTAGTTTCTCCTTGAAATATTACTATCTTAGTATAAAATCACCTCATAATTCTACAATTTCTTCCAAATTGGATGATAATATTTTCTGTTATTTGTATGCAGTTACTGGATGAAAGACAAAGTTCAAATGTCATGCGCTTTCTTCAAACTATTAACGAGTAAATTCTTCCACCTTCCCTCTTATTTACATTGTAGTTCTGCATTACAGCTTTAGCTGATCTCCTATAGAGCTGTCAAGTCCCATCCAATGAAGGCTCTCATTTATTACTGTCCTCAAGACTTGTTTAAATGTTAAAAGTATCTGAAATGTCAGGGTATAGGGAGTGTTTGATTCTCTGATGAATCTCTTGTGCAGTTAAATAAAACTTTTCACCCTCCCTTGGTGTCAAAAGGCAAATTTGTATGTAGAGGATTAAAATTTTGAGGGAAGCAGTGTTACTCCATTGTGATATAAAATTTCAAGTAAAGAACCTCCCTTCTACATGGAGGATCTCATTTTCGACCCGGACCATCTGTCTGGTAGTGAGACATCAACCACAATACTCAACATGCACTTCCCTTTTAGCAAGAGATGTTAGAACTTAATGCCCTGTAAAAGGTTGTGTTTTTCCTTGTGGAGGGAACTATCAAATGGATAAATCATCCAAATGGACAGAACTTACCTTTTTCTTAGAGAATTTGGATTTCAGAATATTGATATTGAATTTTGGATCAATAATCTGCACTGCTCTTCTAATTCGGGCATTGATAAATAAACATATTTGGAGATGGTGCAGATAAACATGATTTCCATTATCTAATTGAAAAAAAAAAACTTTGTTTAGGTAGATTTTTGTGTTTAAAACAGACAAGGAACGAGAATACAGTCTAGATCTTTTTCTGTTTATAAACAAAAACAGGTGGAAATGTCTTGCACTCTTGAATTTTATCAATAAGTGGGGAGCTCTTAAATGTTTCTTAGATTCTATTCAATGGAAGATCTCCCTCTGTTATAGAGAAAGCAACCAAAGTGCGGATGTATTGGGAAAAAAAGAAGCATCATTGAGATGGACCAACTGGTGGGATATATTTGCCCTCAGTTTGTTCATAGAGATGTTATGTGGGACATGCAGAGCCAAACCAGATTCAGATCTGTCTATCATTAAATTACCTCTCTCCTTGCTGATGGCCATTCCAAAGGTGAGGGGTTGAAAGGTAATGGGTGGAGTGGGGTTTTCTGCTGATGGCAACGCCGAAGGTGGAACCTCATTTCCGTGTTTTGTTTTTGTTCTGGATCTTCCTAGATTCTTCCCTGTACATTCTTTTCTTTATTGGGTTTTTTTTTTTGGACCTGATCTGATTTTCCTATTATTTGTGGCTTTTGTTTTTCCTTCCATTTTCTTTTTCATTCTATGGAATTTGTGTTTTGGATTGATTAACAATTTGCTTTTTGTACCACAAGATTGATGAAAATGTGCAAAGGTTGATCATGAATCACAGATCCTGAAGCACCCCAATATAGTTGGATTCAAGGAGGTGACCATTTTAATTTACTTCCTTTTATTATTCATTTTTAAGGTGTTCTTTTGTCACTCATGGGTTATTATTTGTTTGATTGAGACAAAATCGAGCAGAGGATTCATGCTTGTACTTCCATTTCATTTTCTGTTGCTTCTTCCTTTACTTCTCTTCCAGTTTGTACTGAACTTTGCTCACTCTGAAGATATATATCCACTTCAAACAATGCTAAAATGGATTCATCTAATAGTTTCATCTTGCCTTCAACAAGCCTTACTTGAATAATTTAAAGGCATGTGTATTGAATAGTCTTGATGAAAAAAAAAACGAATTATAAATTATTCAAAACCCCTCTCTCTTTCTTTGTAATTGCTCTTTCTGCAGGGTAAATTGTGGAAGAATAATTTTAACCTTTTCATCGCATATGAGAGGATCTTTATTTTATTTCTTGGTTTTTTCTAATGAATTCTTTTTTGATGTCAAAGTTGATATGGATTAATTCTACATGGCAGCTTCATTCTTGCACATTCTGTGAAGTTTATTGAATTATAGGCGGAAGCCTAAATGGTTTGATTATTGTAATTGAGACTTCTGGTTCATGCTTTAGTGAATCATATCATATATTGACAAGATTATGTTCTTGTTTATCACGCTTTACGCCTCCTCTCTCCCCTAACCTTGAAGTTTCCTATTTATTCAAAACATAGGAAAAGCCATTGTCCTCATTAAAACTTAAGTTTCTTAACATTAGTGAACAACCAGCTATCATTCCTTAATACAAAGGATACTTCAGTTTCATTTCGTTCCTCAGTTCCAATAGCAAAACTAAGAAGAAAACAGAGACTTTGAGAGGGAAGAAGGGTAAAAGGTGGAGAGAGCCAGATATAGAGAAGGGGAGCAAGTCCTGTGAGAGGATAGGAAAGTGTGACCTTTTTTTTTTCTCCCTATGGAAACATATTTAAAAAAAAAAAAGGAGAGACTGAAGCTGATCCATATCGAGATCAAAGGATTCTTTTGCTTATCAGATGTATGAATAAGAAGTCAGTGAATTCTTTTCAATGTCTGGCAAGATGCGAGGAGCCTCAAGGGAAGACGTTCCAAGGGCTGTCTATGAATTCTTTGTGACTGTTTAAACCCCTCTCCTAAAAAATTGTTTATTGAATTTTATGGAGCAATGTTGGTTATGCTTTTAGAGGCTATAAAGCTCTTGTTCAGTCCAATATAATTGAAGATGGAGTAGCAATTAGGGTTATTGGACAATATTCAAGAGGAT
>NW_025318263.1:0-9715 GCF_018873765.1 Telopea speciosissima | reverse complement strand
CGCTTGCTTAGAGAACCCTCCCTCTTAATCTTTTCACATGGCAAAAATAGCTCATCCAGGAAAACCAGACTCACTTTTAAAAGCAAAAAATGTCATATTCATTTAAAGAGAAAGAGAGGGATAGAAGTACCTTGAATAAATTTTTCCTGTTAAACGAAATGATACTATGTGTCGTCAGGAATAGATGTTTGCAACTATGCCTTAGCGGTATAGTTTCCGCAATTTCTTTTTCCAAGGATATACACACCATGATCACATCCAAGAGTTCCAAAGAATCTCAGTTAGCAGTTATTAGTCTTTAGCTCCTTTCCAAATTTTCCAATCTGCCAATACCATGAATCTTGGCTAGATTCTTACAGCCTTCAATCATAGATAATTCAAATTTTTTAAAGTTTGAAAGAACAGGTAATCTTGCCAAGGACTCGCTGTCACTAATTTACAAATACTCTAAGATTTCCAATCTGTCAACACCATGAATCTGTTGGACAAGTGTGTGTCCATCAAACCCGGTTTGGTCCGGTTTAACCCGGTTCACCTTTGTCACATGCGATATAAACTTTTTGAGCATTATGTGTCCGTAATTTTTACTTAAAATGGTAGTCATGGCTAGGGTTTGGGCTGGGCACCCTTATCATATGGTCGTCGCATTGGGTATGCCTAGACATGTGATGTCAGGGTACGAATGCAAGTGCTCACATGTTTGATGTGTGCATTGGCGAAGAATCTACTTTGTCGATTCCCTCGTGTATTACTGCCAGATGTAGGAAGGGATAGACATGTGTCACCGATACCCTATGCCTGAGGGAACCCTGTCACTACAAAGTGTGACCGCATTCTTTGGTTCATCAATGACTGAGACTCAAGCGAGTCAAAGCCAGTGTTCTGGGAATGCGTGAACACTTTGTGAGTGAAGGAGTTATCCAACATGGTCACCACTGCCCGATTGGGGAACACCAAGATTGAGACTGTGTGTGTATGGTCGGATCAGAATCTGGATCCAGTGCCATTTTGGAAATGGTTTTGCAAAAATCTATTTTACATAAAATGATAGATTATTTATGATTATTTTGAACAAAGTGTTTAGTCGAGTTTTGCGGGATCCGATCAGATGCACAAATACTCGTATATGGACATGTACTATGGATTGGGGTTTGGCAGTACATGTGTACATGCCCTAGATTCCATAATGATGGTGTTGATTAGTGGGGGGGGTTGTATATGATAAATTGTTATCATATAGGGAGTTATTTGGACTTTGCTATTTTAATTGGTTCTTTATTTAATTAATGGATATGGTGCTAATTGTAATTATCCATAGATATTAAATAAAGTAATTAATTAATACTTTCCCTACTAGATTCTGCTTCTTCACCAAGCAAAGGACTCTGAGATAAACAGATAAAGCCAATCTGAGATAAACAGATAAAGCCAATCTGAGATAAACAGATAAAGCCTATCTAAGATAAACAGATCGAGCAAATTAGGAGAGAGAGTGTCAGACTCTCACAGGGATTCTTCCAATCTGGGTTTTGGAAACCCATCTATAAATAGAACCCAAAACGCAGGAGGGAGGCAGGCTTCCACGATTTTCACAGCTACCCCCTCCCACGATTTTGGCTCTCCCTCTCTCTCTCTTGTGATTTCTTCTTCTTGCTCTCTTGTTTTGAGAGCTAGGGTTTTAGAAACCCAGATCTGGTTGGAGATATATTTGGATTGGCTTAGAGAACCTTGGTAGCACCATTGGAGGTTCAGATCTGTTTGCATGGAGTGCTTCTTGGAGGAAGAACCACTGTCTATGGAAGGAGCAACACTTGAGGCTCACCAGGTTAGCAATTTTTGATTAATTCCTTCAGTTTTTAATTATTAATATTTATGGGATGCGAAAGAAACTCGAATCGATTTATTTCCGCTGCGCATTCGAGTATGGGATGGATCCCTCTTGCCATGTGATGACTAGAGATGTATTTTTCTCTATCCCTAATGTGTTCTAAAATTGCATGGGACACATGAGGGAAGGAGAAACACTGACAAGGATGCACCAGGATTCCCATGGGCAACCATGGGAAACCGTAAAATAAAAATGGAGCACCCATGGGACACCATGGGATTACCCAGGGTGTGCAAAACCCTAATTTTCAGTAAATTGGTTTCCCTAGGGAACCATGGTTTGATCCTTGGACCGTAGTTTGACCTACAGAATCTTGGCTAGATTCTTGTAGCCTATAGATCTAGTAATCTTACCAAGGACTCGCAGCCATTAATACCCAAATAAGTTGAGAGGAAGAGAGAAAAGAGATAATGATTTGGCTTGCCAACAAGACAGAGACCACCACTTTATTTATAATTAGAGATCCTTTCAATAATGGAAATAAAATCCTAGCAGAATCACATGTGCATAATGAACCTAGACACTTTTGTGTATTCAGGTCCAGGTCCGAGTCATGGGTCGACGGATCATTCTTCAACACTTCCCCTCAAGTTGGTGCATAGATATCTCGCATGCCCAATTTGGAGACAATCAGATGGAAGGATTTGACCGTTAAGCCTTTAGTGAAAACATCAGCCAGTTAGTTCTCAGTTCTAACAAATGGAGTACAAATCAGATCTTCTTTGATCTTCTCTTTGATGAAGTGTTGATCAATCTCAACATGTTTTGTCCTATCATGTTGAATAGGGTTATGAGCTATACTAATTGTAGCTTTATTACCACAGTAGAGTCTCATAGGCCCTTCTAGTGCTATTCCTAAATCTTGGAGAAGTTTCTTCAACCAAATGAGCTCACAAAGCCCTTGTGCCATTGCCCTGTATTCTGCCTCAGCACTGGACTTGGAAACCACAGATTGTTTCTTACTCCTCCAAGTTACCAAATTTCCTCTAAGGAATGTACAGTAGCCTGAAGTGGATCTTCAGTCCTCAATAGAGCCAAACTAGTCAGCATCAGTAAAGGATTCTAACTTCAGATTCCCATTATTTGAGAATAGACTACCCTTTCCAGGAACTGACTTTAAATACTGAAGAATTCTATAAACTGCCTTAAGATGTATAGTCTTCGGATCATGTAGGAAGTGACTGGCAACTTCTACAACATAGGCGATGTCTGGCCTAGTGTGGGATAAATATATAAGTCTGCTGACGAGACATTGTTATCGCTCCTTTTCTACAGAGTTACCACCAATCTTGCTGAGTTGGTGGTTAACTTCAATGGGAGAATCCGCAGGCTTGCAACCAAGCATCCTAGTCTCTTCAAGAAGGTCTAGAACATACTTTCTTTGAGAAATGAAGATTCCTTTGTTGGATCTAGTCACTTTGATTCCCACGAAGTACTTGAGGTACCCTAGGTCCTTAGTTTTGAACTCGGTTGCCATTTGCGTCTTTAGAAGGGAGATTCTTCCTCATCATCTCTAGTGATCACTATATCATCCACATAAACAGTAAGTGCAGTGACCTTGGCTATTTTGTGCTTGATAAATAGGGTATGATCCACATTACTTTGTTTACAGCCAAATTTCAGCATAGCCTTCTGAAATCTACCGAACCAGGTGCAGGGAGACAGTTTCAATCCATAGAGTGATTCCCAGAGTCTACACATTTGCCAGTTGTAGCTGATGATTCAAAACCAGGAGGAATGTTCATGTAGACTTCTTCTTCTAGATCCCATTGAGGAAGGCATTCTTCACATCCAACTACTGAAGATCCCATCCCATGTTTGCAACACAAGACAACAGAGCTCGAACAGAGTTCATTTTTTATGGATCATCCTTCAACAAAATACTCCAAGAATTTCAATTTGTCAATACAATGAATCTCAGCTAAATTCTCACATCCTAAATCTTTAGATAATACAACATGTTTAAGTTCAACAGATCGGGTAATCTTTGAATTGGATATTCAATTTGCTATCATCAATTCTTGCAAGGAGTCCAATCTGTCAAGGCCTAGAATTTTGGATAACTTCCTATAATCCTCAATCTCTAATTCCCTCAACTCTTCTAAGTTTGAAAGATCAGGTAATCTTTCCAACGAGTAGCACCGACTAATTCCTAAATTGCTCAGGTTCTTCAGGGTTGAGATATCTGGCAATGTTTTTAATGATCTGGCCCCATCAATTGACAATTTTTTTAGGGATTCATAGTCCTCAAGGCGCTCAATCTCCTATAATTCTGGACAGCCTCTGATTTTTAGTTTCCTCAGCTTTTTTGAAATTTGGCAGATTTGGTATTTTTCTTAATGATTGGCAATACCTTACCTCCAACAACTATAGAGAGTCCATCCTCTTGCCTTCAAAATTGGATATAACGTGATTCTCAATGAGCTTTAAAGTGCGTAGATTCTTTGGCTGGCCCATCTGGTTCATATGGGCCAGTTCCCTCTCCTTTATCCTCTTCCTCAGCTTTTTTGAAATTTGGCAGATTTGGTATTTTTCTTAATGATTGGCAATACCTTACCTCCAACAACTATAGAGAGTCCATCCTCTTGCCTTCAAAATTGGATATAACGTGATTCTCAATGAGCTTTAAAGTGCGTAGATTCTTTGGCTGGCCCATCTGGTTCATATGGGCCAGTTCCCTCTCCTTTATCCTCTTCCTCCCTGGTCTAGCCCATCTCTTATTCCTTGTGGCTGGCCCATCTGATTCTAATGGGCCAGATCCCTCTTTTCTTACAACCCTTAACTCTACTTGACTTCCCCACCTTTCTAACTCCCTGTCTCTTCACGTTTTCTATCTTTGTAACCCAAGCTCCCCTCCTTTCCCTAAGAAGCGTCCCTACCTTTCTTACTCCATGCCAGCCCCGGAGTTCAATTCGTCTTTCAATTTGGATATCAGAAATTCTGCTCTAAGTGGTGAGCCTATTGACCCAGGTTAGTTGGCCTTCTTCGAGCCGGGCTTGGTTCCTTGGATTTCCTGGCATGTTATCTTTTTGCACATTTTTTGGGTAGAGCTTTAGCCCTTTGTATTGTCCCTTTTTTTTGGTAGGGCTTAGTGTTGGCTTTTGCTGGTATCCTCCCCCCTTTTCTCCCTTTGGTAATTGAATTATTTATTCATCCAAAAAAAAGTAGGAGCAGAATAATATGGTGTATTTTCAAAGAAGGTGACATCAGCACTCACATATTGTCTATGAGACAATGAATCATAGCACTTGTATCTTTTTGGGTGTGAGAATAACCAAGGAAGATGCACTTAACTGCCCTAGGAGAGAGTTTATCAACATGAGAGTGTAGAATTTGAACAAAACAAACACAACCAAACACCATGGGTGAAAGAGGAGAAGGAGAACCACTAGGATGGAGAATAGTAAATGGAGTTTTGGTATTTATCACAAAATAAGGCATTCAGTTAATTAGAAAGCAATCAGCTAGAACAACATCACACCAAAAATTCTTAGGAACATGCATGTGAATCATAAGAGTCCGGGTAACTTCTAACAAATGTTGGTTCTTACGTTCAGCCACCCCAATTTATTGAGGGATATGAGAGTAGCTGGTTTGGTGGATCATACAATTATCCAAACAAAATTGAAAAATATCCTTTTGAACATACTCAAGGGCATTATCTGATCCGGAATTTTTAATAGAAACACCAAACTGCATTTTTATTTCTTGATAAAAATTCTTGAATACATTAAGAAACTCAGTGCGGTCTTTTAATAAGTAGACCCAAATAGAACAAGAGTAATCATCTGCAAAGGTGACAAAATAATGGAAAACAGACCTATTACTAATAGGACACGGACCTTAAATATCTGAGTTAGCTAAATGAAATTACGACAAACAACTAGGCACACCACGAGAAAGAAAAGAAGATCTATGATGTCACGCCCCTATCCCGATGTAAGATATTTTGCCACATAGGGGTATGATTGGGACAATCACACATCATCCCAACACCTATCAGGATCGCAGATACAGTGTCCTGAGCCACAGTCCACCCTGTCATCACATCTTGATAACATAAAGGAACGTACAAAAGGAAATAAATTGTTCCAGATACAGAGTTAGCGGAAGCGAAATCAAATTTAATCATGTGAAATTATAGAGCATCGGTTCTCTAATGATAACACATTACAATTCTAACATAAGTAACCTTTTATTACTCTCCCTATAAATAAACACATAGTTTATACATGAATGTGAAAATGAAGACAGTAAATAATAAAATAACAAATAATTGCCCTAGGGGCACCAATCTTGGGTGTACATCTACATCCAAGTGACAGCCACTGGCTCCACTTGATTCACATCCAACGGTGCTCATCTAAGTAATACCTCCTACATAACAACTAAAAAGGGGTTGCGCAATGGGGTTAGCTACACTAGCTAGTGAGAGAGCAAAGGGGAATGCACATACACCATACAATCAATATCAATCAGAATGACGCATGCTAATGTTAGATTCATTTTCCACCTAGCACACAATTCTATTGGTTAAGTATATACTACTGTGATAACTCGGGAGACACTGAGGATCACTTATCCTATCGCCTCAGTGAAACCTCAATTATCACAAGGGGACCTGCGCCGGTAGAAGCCATCATGACCACCTAGTGGCAAACCCCGATAGCCATCACTACCCCTATCCTGGCCTCTCCGACCTCCACAGACCACAGGTGCTCAGACTATCCAGCACATAAACCCCTATTGGCAAGGGTCATAGCATAAGTGAATAAGCATCCTAGCTGCAGATATACTATATGTAGGTCCTATCGTCCCGAGAGGTATTCCGGGTGCATCAACGTCCCATTCCATCTAGTACCCGGGTACCAACATGGCACGGCACATACAGTTCAGGATGACATACAACAGTTTTCATAATTTAAATAAATTGAGGTTCCGATACCAGCACACCCGGCACCGTAGCCCGATACAATGGTGAGCATGCTATCACATTCATAACAAATCACATTTGGGTAATAATGTAATGCGCACAATGCTTATAAATATATAATAGCATGCTTAAGATTTCATATTAATATATATTCAAACCCAACAAATCACCCATAACCCACTCACCTAACATGGGCGTCGCCGTGTGTGGTTGACATGAATCTCACCTGGGCTTCTCGCTATCCATCGAGTTAGGTAGCCTGGGAAAACAAAAACTATCATTAAAGCATGCGTAGAACCCATGCTAGGCCCTCAAGGTTAAGATCAGATTTTAACCAAGACAGCACGAGCGGACTCATGGACAGTTTCAACAAAAGTGAATCCGCCCCTGACTCCATTTAGGCTAAAAGATAAAAACAGAGCGAGCGGACCCACGAGCAGAACTTCTTACTTGAGTCCGGTGGTGCATCCGTTCGACACCTGAGACACACTTAAAAGGGAGCGGATCCACGGGTGGATGTGCTTCTTAGGTCCGCCCCTGCATCCATTCAATCCCTGAGACACACCTGAGAGCAACAGGCTTCGAGCGGAGGCAAACAGAGTGAATCCGTGCCTTCATACGCTCAGGCCAACACACATGAGTTATACTGGGTGGACTGATGGGCGGTACCACGATAGATGGATTCGGTAGTTCATCCGCCGACAGTCTCTTTTGAGATTTCAGAGGGCTTTTGCTCTAGCTTGAAGCATGGAGTGCCCATGCTCTTAGGGACAAGGGAGAGGTGTCTAAGCCTTCCTAGGGTCACTAGGTCCTAGGCTCACCTTAAGGATCCAAGATCCTATAAGGGTTGGGTCTCACATTGGTCCAAGGGTTGGGTTTCAAGGTCAAACCAGGGATTCATTGGTCATGGCTACAAATGCAGCACTTAGAGGCCTAGGTCAGCATTCATTAGAGCTCCCAACTAGGGCCAAGCATCACCTTGAGTCCCAAATGGAACCCTAGGTTAGCCCTAGCCCAAGAAACCAAAAAAATCAAGGAGAAATGGGGGGAAGAGCTAGGTTTGGGGAGCTTACTTTGGTGAGCTTCCTTCTTCCAACCACTCTCTCCATCTCTTCTCCTCCTCTTTCTCTTCTCCCTTGGGTCCGGCCAGCTTGGGAGGAGGTGTGGGGCTGCCAGCCATCTTGGCATGGCTTCCATCTTCTTCCCTTCCCCTCCTATTCCTCTCCTACTTCTACTTCTCCTTCTTCTTTCCTTCTTCTCCTTCTTCTCTTGTCTCTTCTCCTCCACGGTTTATAGGGGAGGGGGAGAGATAAGTGTAAGAGAGGGGTTTCCTTATCCTTTAAGGGTTAGATGGGCCTTAGGGTGTGTTTGGTTTAGGTACCCCCACTCACTTAGTGGCCCTTAGGTCTTTAAATGAGTTTTAGTTAGGTCTTAGGGCTTGTTTGGTCTAGGTCATAACCATTAGGCCCATTAGGTCAAGTTTGGGGTGCACCCTAAGTCCATAGGACTTAATTGTCCACTAAGGTCTGTTTGGTTTAGGCTAGGGTATGTAAAACCCAATTTTTTCACCTAAGTTAAGCCTTGTGAGCCCATTTTCATGGTCCAACTAACCATCTAATGGTAAGGGCAGGGGTCCACATGGTCCAAAGGTTAAATTAGGGCATCTGGGACACGGGGATGTGGGTCCCACAGAAAAATAAACTAAAAAGGCAGATGACAACACGGGCAGATCCTCGAGAAGATTCAATAAGAGTGAGTCCGTTTATAACTCCGGTACTGTTGTCAAAGCCCAAACTTCAAGGAAAGTTGCGGGGCTTTGGCCCACACTTCCAGGGCTTCGAGGGGATACTTTTAGTAATATTCTAGGTCTGAGGTTATGGGTGTTAACCAGTGCCACCGTGGCATTGCCCCTTAGGGGAAGGTCTAAACTGCCCAAGGGTAGAGGGTATATTTGGGGATGCGGGTGTAACATATGATGTTTGCCTAATTCACAGTGGATTTGTAGTTGGGACCATAAGTTGCAGCTTGGATAAAGATGACCAAGATGATAGTGCCATTGTAGAGGAGAAGAACCACCAGCAGATGTAGTAGCAGCAATAGATGGGCCTGTGCTGTCCAAATAGTACAAACCAGCTTGCTCAACCCTGCCACCAATTGTCCTTCATGTCTAAAGGTCCTGAAAAACACAATAAGATGGGAAAAAAGTAATCGAATAGTTTAGTGATTTAGTAATTTGGCTAACAGACAACAAGGACAAAGGTAAGCGAGGAACATGTAGAACATATGACAAAGTCATGGATGAAGTAGGAGAAATAGTACCATGACCTGTCACTATAGTAGTGGAACCATCAGGAAGAATGACACGAGAAGACTAACGAATTTTAGAAAGAGAAGTAAATAAATCAGCCTTACCTATCATGTAGGAGGAAGCGCCGAAATCTATGATCCAGGGAGTTATGGTAGTAAGTGTTAGAAGCATTGTGTGGACCCATTTATGGGTCTCGGGATTAGTGCCAGGCTCTAATCCCAAAATCCCATATGGGTCTAGGTTTTGTGTGCCTTTTATTTTGTTATTCTAGATCTCCCCCTAGCCCTCTTTTTATATGTTTTTCCCACATTAATGAAAGATAGACATTACGGCTGCAACTCTTCTTCTTCTTCTTTTACTTCTCTTATTTTTGTAGATTACATGGTATCAGAGCTGTAGGCCTACACAAACTCTTTTCATGTTTCTTCATTCCGTTTTCCCTTTCCCTTCTCTTTTGCAATTTTTAGTCAGCCTTCATAGAGGGTCACGATCAAGGAGAAGGGGGTGATCTTTCACCCTTGCAATTTTATTTATGATTAATTGATTGGGGATTGAGAGTATTAGATGTGAATCTATTTTCCTTCAA
>NW_025318262.1:0-9728 GCF_018873765.1 Telopea speciosissima | reverse complement strand
GTGTAGTTGAGGTCTATCAATGATCCACACCCACTCTGTAATCAAAGCACTTCAATATACCAGCATACACATCACAAGACAAGCATATACGGGGTTCAGCATAATGGCCTACGTCCACAGAGCAATACCTCTCACGGGTTTCGTGCTTTACTCAGTACACCGCTATTAAAACCTTATTGCACAAGTTCAACACAGTTCCATATAACATAGGAACCACAGGAAATACTCCCACACACCTAACTGTATCAGCACAATAGGCTTTAAATACTAAAAATGAGTTTATATGATCAACTCAAATTTTCAACACTCAAAATTACATGAATCTCACTCCCCAACAAGATTAAATGATAAGAACGGGAACTTGAATGAAAAACTACCTCAAGAACGAAGTAGAACTACAACCACTATCGATGTAGACCTTCTGGACATCAATAGCAGCGTGCGGCATGTCCTGGAAGCCTCTGATACGAATCTCAATGCATCGATCTACTCAAAATGCCTTCTTCTCTGAGAAAATTCAAACATTAAATCACAGAGGCATCAAACCCTAAATCAAACTTCACCACTGCGTAGAGGACGTCAAAATATGAGGGGTAGTGTCTTTGCACAAATCCGAAATTTGACTTTTAAATAGCCCAAAGTTCGAGGCAAAGATTGAGTCAATTTGGACCATTAGATCAGATCATACGAACGGCCCAGATTAAAAAGAAATTCAAAATATCATCAACCGGTTTACACGGGATCGAGATCATCTTCCACCGTCGGATCATCATCAAATATCAGAGATTAAAACAAAGCCATCAGATTAGATTCTTGACTCACCAATAAGAAGTCATCACTTAAGTGTACCAATTTTGCATGTGCTTAATTGTGAGGTGTCCATTTAGAATCTTTTATCTCCGTCATTGATTATGATTTAGACCAATCAGAACAAGAGATTCTAATTCAGATTTAAAGATCAATCTCAGCCACACAATTGCTTGCACTTTTGGGAAAACGATGACTCGTCCATGATCTGTACACATGTCAAAAAAAGATGAAATGGTTATCACCCACTCTTTGCCACTGGGATTCACATCCGTACGGTTGGAATTCCCATGTGATGCTCCAAAAAATTCACTAAATTGTTACAGAGAATGACTTCCAGTAGCTTGATTTTCAAAACCTCAAAATATTTTATAAGTATATGAGCACCCACAATCTGTTTGACAAAATGCCTAAGAGGGCTGGGTTGCTGGGCTAGTGCTTGGGCTATTGTTGTGCCCATGGTGCTATGTTGCTGGGCTGGTGCTTGTGCAGCCATGCTGTCAAGGCTGTGATGGCTATATGACCATGTTGACTCAATCAAATGCCAAGGTGGACATGCCACCTTATTACCCCCTGACATGTGGCACCCCCAGGTGGGGTCCACACTCTCTCTCCTCTTTCTGTCTCTTCAAAATTAACTCAAGCTTGTTGTCTAGCTTCACTGACAATAATCCTAAAGCATTCTTCTGACCTTCACACACATCAACCTATAGCTCAAATGACTGTGTGGTTTGTTCATCCTTATAGAGAAAAACTTTGTAAACATGTTGGCACAAACCACTTGTATTTTCTCTCTGATATGCATACTTTTCAAGAGTCTCAAAAAGGCTTCACAGTCACTATTTCAGAATTTCAGATTTACTTGGAAACTTGCAACTGAACATGGCATTTTCACAAATAACCATTGTTTGGCTCAAGTAACACTTGGAACACATCACCAACATGAATTTGAACATGCATAGTCACTCGGAAGACTAGTGGGTCCCACCAATCATCAAACCAACCTCCAAACCAAGAAAAACACTGTTTTGACTTGAATTTTCAGAAATCTTGAATTTGAACCTTGAGGAGGCAATATAGCTCGAGTTTGAACTTGACTTTCTTGGAACATATCCAATACACTGAAATAAGAGTCACCAAGAGCCTAAGCCACCAGAAACCTCTCTATATTAAGCTCTCAAGCCAAGCCATTACCTCTTCAATCTTGTACAAGCTTTCCATGAACTATACACAAAACCTCCAGATCTCTGAGAGCAAAGTTATTAGACCTCAAATACAATATTTATAATATTATGAGTATGTTCAAACAACTAAACAAGGTGGCCTACACTCACACACTCATGCAATGGGGAAATATACTATGCAAACATGAAAAATAAGCATGAATGAAACTACAACGCTATTGTGTGCTACCAAGACATACCTCAAAGAGTCATGTCATCTTAAGCAGGTTAGTCAAGAGTTGGAAACCCCTTGGAGAGCTATGGGCATTTTCCATGTGCATCACCTAGCTTGCAAGAAGAGTCAGACACCCAATGTTTTTGCCTTTCTACAGCTTTACTTTTTTTCTTTCACTTTTATTTTAATTAGCAATGCTTATATGATAAAATGTTGAATGCTAATGCATGCCATGGGATTTTGCTATCCCTTTCATTTTTTAGGTTATGCTTTCTGTCTTCTCATTGGAAGCTCACATGCCATGGGATTTTGCTGCCCCTTTCATTTTTTAGGTCATGCTTTCTGTCTTCTAATCGGAAGCTCACATGCCATGGGAACTTACTTTATTTATTAATATTGAGTCTCACGGTGTTCCTTATTCCCAACTTGCAGACAAGCTTAGCACATTCTTTACACCACTGCCGTCCACCAAGTTGCCAACAATGACATTAATGCCATTAGATTTACAACAGATTCCCCAATCATAGTGGATATGATTCCTCAGAGAGAACAACTATGAAACCCTTGTTGGTATAGATGAGAACAGGAGCAGGGTGAGTGAGAGAGGCTCTTACATCGGGTACTTGAGGATCGAGATTCAGAAACAGAGTGAGAGAGAGAGAGAGAGAGAGAATATTGTTAGGGTCGCCTAGAACACAGAGAGGAGGCGTGAGAGAGGACATCGCCGTTGGAGGACTTGGTT
Source organism: Telopea speciosissima (assembly GCF_018873765.1). Lineage (NCBI taxonomy): Eukaryota > Viridiplantae > Streptophyta > Magnoliopsida > Proteales > Proteaceae > Telopea > Telopea speciosissima. Next base: position 6,781 of record NW_025318262.1, on the reverse strand, counting down.
GTATAGACTCGAGGGCTCAAAGTTAGAAAAGTGGGGAAGAAGGTCTCTACCCGGATCGAAGGCTCCAGGATACCATAGTCATATTACATCTATACCCTTAAATTCAAAATTCAGACCTTATTTTTCTATTTTTATTGTATTCCAATTGATACTGTGAATTGATCTTTCTATCCCCAAACTTTATTTCCTATCTTGTCATCAACTATAGTTGTACAAGGGCAGTTGACGTCTTGTTATGTTTGGATAAATAACAGAATCTTGTTACGTTAATAATTCCCTTTTTTTTTTTTTTATTGGTTTCATTTGATTCGGTTTTCGGTCTGGTAATCGGTCGATTATGTGCGTTCTAGTTTTCAGTTGGTCCTGTCATACCCTAGTCCAAACCAATCTGATTAGGATAGTAGCTGGCAGTATTATCCTAATTGTCAAATATTCCAATTTCCAAATGAATTCTTTAGTTTTACCATACAAGGCTACGCGCCTATGCCTGGCCCTACTGATCTGATTAAATGACAGGCGGTAATTAGGGTAATTGAGGCCAGATAAATAAACTAATAAATAAACTGAAGATATAAATGACCTTACAGACAAAAAGGTTAAGCAATTATCTACAATCATGTTGTCTCTTAGTCATTCTTTTTAAATGAATCCACAATTTTTTATTTTTTTTTTTTTTATTTTTTTTTTTTTTGGAGGGGTTGTGGTTTGGGGGTGGGGGAGGGCGTTATTGTATGCACCAATAAGAATATGAACCGTAATCAATTTAACTTTTTTATTGTAGATATGTAGTTTCTCCCCTCTAACAGTATTATATTTAAAGGTGATTTATGACTTATAATCAGTTCTTTTACCAATAGCTTTCCTCAAAGTCTAGTCATTGTTTAATTTTCCTGTCATGTTTGTTTTATCACTTGGTAAATGTTGTTTTGTTTAGCTTTTCATTTTGCTAAGTTAAAAGAGTTTGTGTCTGTTGCCATCTAAAATTTGTGGACAAAATCCACATGTCCTCTAATTATAGGTTTTAATAAGAAGAATTATATTAGTAGATAGTTTCAGCCTTCCACTTTGATACTTGAAAAATTGCTATATTACAACTAAGGCAAGTCAATTAGTAATTTAGTATATACTAAAGAAAAATTCAATAGATCGAAGTCTCTCTTTTTTAACTATCAATTGAACGGAAACCACAAACGGAGTGAGTTTACTTAGTAAATATTTTGGAAAGTAGGGGTGGAATGCATGAATATCCAAAACTAATGTGTATTTTTATAAATACTAGATAGCTCAGGGGAGTCGTATGTAAATTACCCAAAAAAATCAGTATTGATCAGTATTTTTATGGTCACAATTAAGAAGAAGAAAGAGTAAACATGCATTGGAGACAAAATCCCTCTCTGTGTTGAAAATTGCAATGCTATATTTAGGCATGCAAAACGCGTTAGTTGGAGAGAGAGAGAGAGAGAGTATGGGTAAAGCCTCAGTCACTCATCAGAAGAGTGTATGGGAAATAATGGATCTAGAAATGGAATGGAGAGGATTAAAATCCCTATAAATACATACGTTTCCAAGCAAAGTTCATTGATTCGAAGGAAGCAATTGGATCAAGCAACATGGCCTCCTCATCCTCTCTTTTGATAACCCTTCTCTTTTCCTTCCTTGCAATTAATGTTGGCATGCAAATGATTATGATGATGAGTTTCATAACTGCTGCTGAGGCTGAGACGACGACGCTACCACAACTCACTCCCTACTACTATGAGGATTCGTGTCCTCAAGGTGTCGACCTAATACGTTCCCTTCTGAACGAAGTTGTAACTGAAGAGCCTAGGATGGCTGCTTCGTTACTTCGGCTCCATTTTCATGACTGCTTTGTGAATGTAACACACACTCTCTCTCTCTCTCTCTCTTAATTTCTTCTTTTGAATTGCTAATTAATGATTCTAATTATGTTTGATCTCATGGATGCATGCAGGGTTGTGATGGTTCAGTTCTTCTAGATGGACCAGGTTCCGAGAAGGAAGCACTCCCAAACAGAAACTCAGCTCGCGGGTTTGAAGTTATAGAGAACATCAAAGGGCAGGTGGAAACTCTGTGTCCGGGTATAATCTCATGTGCGGACATTCTCACTCTTTCTGCAACTGAATCAGTAGCCCTGGTAAGTTTTAAAATCTCTCATTTTGCATGTTTTGATGTCGCTCGCTCACTAGTATTATATTAACATTAATTCAACTTGATTTTCTTCTTGTTCTTCTTATTCTTCTGTTTTTGTTGGTTTTTCAGTTGGGTGGACCAACCTGGACGGTACTTCTCGGGAGGAGGGATTCAACATTCGCCAACTTCTCGGGAGCAGGGACCGACTTGCCAGCTCCTTTTTTCAGTTTGTATCAACTCATCTCCGCCTTCAAAGTCAAAGGTTTAACCTTGGCTGACATGGTTGCTCTGTCAGGTATATTTGTAATTTGTAATTTGTATGTTTTGGTTAACTAACTAATATTGAGTGAGCTGAGCCATACCATACCATACCATACACATATGACAGGGGCACACACCATCGGCTTTGCAAGGTGTACCAGTTTTCGGTCAAGGATTTATGGCGACAAAAACATTAACATGACTTTTGCTAAATCACTCCAGTCTATCTGCCCTAGACCTATGGGAGAAGGAGACGACAACCTTACGTCCCTGGACGACAGGGTGTCTTCGGCACAGTTCGATACAAGTTATTACAGCAAACAAACCCAACAGAAGGGCCTCCTGCACTCTGACCAGGAGTTGCTGAATGGTGGTCTTGCTGATGAGGTCGTCCTTCAATTTAGTAGCAATTCCACTGCCTTCTTTGAGAGTTTTGTTGCTGCTATGATTAAGATGGGTAATCTCAATCCCCTTACCGGTGAAAGAGGCATTATCCGCAAGAAATGCAACATTCCAGAGGCAGCTGCGACGGAGAAGTAACTGATCATCATCAGCATCTTCATAGGGGTTAATACTACAATTAACGGAGATCTTACTTGTTCTCTGTTCTCTGTTCTCTGTTCTGTTGGCTTAACCTGTGATCGATCTATTGTGTACTTAAATTTTAATTAATATCCTTGATATCAGTAAAGTAATATTTAATTTAATGGTTGCTCAAACTCCTGCGCATATTGGTTTTTGTTGGAAAATAAAAATATTGTACTCCCTTGATTTACTAATCTCCACAAGTGGATCGAGTCATATACATTACCCAACTATGATCGAGATATTGGAGAACCACATAAAATAAGGAAACTGAAATTGGATGGCTGAGCCAATATCGAATAAAATCTTTCCTATTCTGGGTTAGCTTGGGCGACACTGTTGCTGGTGCTTTGACAGTTTTAAATTTTATAAAATCAGAAAAATTGAAAAAACAAAAAAGAGTATAAGGATTATTCTTGAAAGAGATCGATGGAGACCAAGGGTTGTCTTCCAAACACATATGGGTTTTGCGATTCTAGAGATTTGGATTCAGCTCTTGATTTGTTTCATGAGATCCAAATAGATGGGAACAACTTAGGATTAATTTTCTCTATGGCTGAATTTCCGACCTGCTTCAATGACATGGACCCAAACAGAAGTCCAAACACGTACTCTTTGATGTTGCCCAATTTCAAGCCAGTAAAACCAATAATCTATACCCAAATAAATTCCAACCAACAAAAAGAAAAAGTTATTTTTGTGATAGCTAGGTTCCAATTTTAGAGGTCGAGAGAGAAGTAATTGAAGAAGATGTTCAGTCGGCGATGGGTAGGGAACAAAGAGTGTGTGATGTGCAAGGGTAGAGGCGGTGCTGTGCAGGGCGATGAGATGGTGAGGCGGGGCCGTTGATTTGGGAGAAAGAACAGAGGGGGGTGGACTGGATGGGGCAGGGAAGCAAGGGTTGGGGCAAGTTTGCACGTGGGGCGTGGTTGTAGGGGATTACATGTGCGCTATTTTGGATAGTATTGTAAACCAAAACTCAAATTGGTGTATTTTTGTTAACTGGAATAATGAATGGTTACGTTTGTAAAGGAGAATTCAAAAGTGACTAATTATGTAATTGTCCCTAATAAAAAGGCAAGTGAAAATAAATAATTATTACAACTAATTAAAAACTAACAATAAAAGAAGGGAGAGGGTTTTTTGAAAGGTAACGAGTCCTATGGTTCAACATGGGAACCAATGGGAATATGCATGGAACTAAGAATAAGATTTTTGCCTCTTCTGAGATAAGCCGTTCATGTCACGTCCCTTTGTGTATGGGTGTAAGACCACGTTGCTTTTTATAGTTTATTTTTCATAAAAATAATTAAGGATATTATCTTGTTTATTTTTAATTAAAATTCAAAATCCTTTCAATAAATTCATTTCAACAGTCGAGTGATTTGACCGAGTGATCTGAACCAATTCATTCGAATTTGTCTGGGCTCCTTTATTGTATAGAATATTCACAAAGGCAAGTTATTGCTTTTCGGGCCCACCTAATGAAGTGAAGGGTCAGACTTGGGTTGAATATGAATGTTTTCTTTGTCCAAACAAGCTTTCACCGATCTTTTCACATGCTTTCCTATCCTTTTTCATCGATCTTTGCTATTTGAACCGTGCGTACGACGATCTCAAGATCAAATTTTGCAATATTTGGATGCATAATTCAACCGTTTCAGTTTATTCATTGCAATTAAAGGCGTTTTTTGAATTTGTTTGAACGGCCTGGAATGTCACAAAAAGAAAGGGATCTGATATGAAGACCATTGCCTTTGACAAAGAGCTCATTGCTTAATACATACGCACACTATTTATTGCAGAAACAACCTAAGCTTCAACTCTAACTCGGGAAGGTTCGAATCACTTACTTAGTAAATATAGTGAGCTCCCTGTTTCACAGCAAGAAAAGAAAAAGTAGATAGACATTGATTGATAACAAGAGGCAGGTTTATAAGCAATAGTGACAGGGAAGACAAACAGAACAACTTTATAGGGGAGCAATGGCTTCGTTGCGTGTTTGATTGCTGAATACCCCACTTTTTATGGCTCAATATTCTTTCTTTCCTTTCAAGAGCTTGATCATAGAGCGAAATGCCTCTTTTAGTATTTTAGCATAAAAAGGTAATAAAACTCCCGCACTACTTGATTGTTGGAAGTTTGATCTTTAATCTAAACAAAGGTAAAATCCGAAATAATAAATTGCCCTAATAATGAAATAGTTATCTTTGAATTTTAATTTTCATAAAAAAACAAGTTGCTAATGATAGGAACTAATAATAGTTTTTATGACCATTCTACCATTGAGAGGGTAGAATTGTAAATTTATCCTTATACTTACCCGTAGGTCCTAGGCCTTAACCCACCTCCACCTTGCAACCCAGCCCCAACTAGGTATGTAAATGGATCGAATAAATATCCCTAAACGTAGGGTTGCAAGTTTGACCTTGTCGGCTTGACAGTGCCTGAGCTAAAGATTTTTGGCTCTGAGGGTAGGTTAGGGCCAAAAATTCCTTGCCCTGAGTTAGGGTTGGATCGGGCTAGGGTTGAGACCTCAGGCTCAGCCTGACCCCGATTTTGACCCTAAAGAAAATTCTTTATTTATTATAAAAATAGAAATTATTGTGCATATAAGCAAGTTTGGAATTTGAGAGTACCACAATTATGGGTGCAAGTTTGGCCCTGCCATAGCTTGCCTTGAGCCGAAAAAGACGTGGGCTGAGATATTTGACCCTAAGAACGAGTCAAGGTTGAAAATTTTTGACCCTGAGTCACAGTAGGATCGAGCCAGGGTTAAGGCCTCTAACTAAGCCTGACTCAGCCCAGCCCAACCCAATCCAACCCTGCTGGAAATTTCTGGCCCTGAATCAGGACCAAGTCGGACCAGGGTTGACTAAAGAGACTTTCACTTCTTTTTGTTTTTTCTAAATTTAGTGTAACCATGCCTGGTTATAAGGATTGTCACCATCTCTTTGACATAGAAAAGACAGTTTTCTGACATCTTGATAATCCAAAATATCAGTCCTTTAACGTACGGACATTGAAGGGGCAAAATCGCCAACAGCGACAGATTCGGTGACAGATCCACATGTAACCAGGGCATGGTTACATGCAGCATGACCCTTTTATCTGTTTTTCTCGAACGTTTTCTTTTCAGGGACCCACATGAGGAAAAAAGACAAACAACATATCACATTTCACATGCGGGTGTGTACTGTTTTGGTTGGCAACCGAATTGTTAAACCCTAACCCAACCAATATAGAACCGGCTGATTATTAACCAACCCAAAACACCTAGAAAAGTTGGGCCAGAAAATAACACGTGTACAGGTGTACGTGGAAGACGTCCTTCAGCGTTAAAACTTAAAATAAACCATGCCTTTGTGGCCCGGGCCTGGCCACCTAGGTTCTCTTACGTATGGAGAAGAAATGCAAAAAAACAAAACCAAAACCCACACGAGCTCCTTTTTCCGCATAAAGTCGACAAAGTCAAAACTGCGAAATTTTTTTTTTTTTTTCTTATTTCTCATAACTCGGGCGAGACTCGAGAGAAATAAGAAATAATTCAAGCTTTAAAAAGGAACGTCAGATCCGAATCAGACTTTTCTTCGCTAGATGATTCCCAATACGACTCTATTAAAGCCGACAGATGCGGAAGAAAGCTCATGAATGGTGCCCGTCGATTCTGAATTCTTCCTGCATGGATGACACGTGTACGTTCTATATAGCTTACAATTACAATCGATAGTCTACTATACACCAAAACCATCGTCTACAGTAGGTACTCAGACCATTAATGCTA
>NW_025318261.1:0-9805 GCF_018873765.1 Telopea speciosissima | reverse complement strand
ATTCCTATTGACTCTTGATGTGATAGGTGACTCCAAATCCCATGTGGATAATGCTAATGTCCAAATCACTTCTATCAAATTGAGTGGGGCAACCAATCATCTCTTATGAGCTCAAGCAGTGAAAGTTTACATCAATGCCAAGGGAAAACTTGATTATCTGTTCTCAGCCCCACCATCTTTAGATGATATCACATATATAGAAATGGATGTGTGAGAATGATGCCCTGTATGGTTGTGCAACAGTTTGGAACTATTTGTTACTGCTAATGTTATGTTTCACACCATTGCCAAAAGTGTGTGGGGGTGATTTGAAAGAAACTTTCTCTCTTGTATGAAAAAGATCTCCTTCAAGCAGAATGGCAAGTCTGTTGATGGGTGAGTAGTATAGTGCACTTAAGGGTATGTGCGAAGAGCTTAACATCTACCAACCCCTTTCTACTGATCTTGAAGTATTCAAACCTCAACGTGCTGAATTTCAAGTAGCTAAATTTCTGTCTAGGTTGGATCCTGAGCTACAACCTGTTAAAAATCACCTTCTTGCTGGTGAGAAGTTCCCATCCAATGAGGTTTTCTTTCACATTCAACAAATTGTTTCTCCATCTCTCGCCAAATCTGAACCATCCTCCTCTTCCAGAGATAACTCTGCATTTATAACTAATCCCAGTGGTCGTGGACATGCGTCTGTTTTGCCTGGACGTGGTCGTGGTTCTGGGGGAGGTAGAGGATGTGGCGGTGGTTATGGAGGACAACAGTCTGATCAGATTCTACGTCAATGTACTCACTGTGGGAACCCCAATCACACTATTGATAAATGTAGGGTGAAATATGGTAAACTTGAGTGGGCATAGCAAACGGCTAAATTGGAAGTAACTACTAGAATTCAGTTGTGGCATCATCTATTGATACTAACATTGCTTCCTCATCTAGAGCTAGTTTCTCAGGCTCTATGTCTCGAGATGACTACAATAAGCTTTTGAAACATCTTCAGCAGCTTGAGTCTTCCACCATCTCATGGAAGGCAGGTAGTAAGTAGTATTCTGCTTAAACAAAGGCAGACCATAGTTCGAGAACTCGCGAGATCTTGTTTTTTTGAGAAGTCGAGTCGAGTTGGTATACGAGTTAAAAAATTACACTTTCTCGGTTGAGATCTTGGGTAACTCGAGATCTCGGGTCTTGGGTCGACCCAAATCTCGACCCAAGATCTCAGGTCGACCCAGATCTCGACCCATCTACTTATTTAAAAAGTTACCTAACTCGACAGAACTCGACAGGACTCGATCGAGCTCTGTCCAAAAGCTGTTTTCTTCCCCATTTGAAGGCTATGACTCATTGTACCTTTGGATTTCAAGTTGTAACCTGCGGGAGAGTTGATTTAGCTGCACATTTGAAGGATTCAGCTACACATCTTCAAGATTCATCTCAAATTTTAAGGATTCAAATCTTATATGCTTGCTGTGGAGCACTATATGCAACAGTGTAGCAACACTATGTCATGGGAAGACTATGTGGCACTACTGGGGACTGAATGCTTGATTCAAACTCAGTTTATGTGATCATAGTTGTAACTTGTAACATTGTTAAATAGTTTGATGTATCACATTAACATTTCTAATGCTTATTTAAGTTGTTTAGCTATTAATTGCATGTTTTGCTTGCTCTCTATTACTAAATTATGTGTAGAGTAGGGTATTTTAGTACGTTGCCGTTTACTAACTTAAGGTCCGAAGTAAAACTCCTATTTGGACTTTGTTTTTGCAAAATATGATAATGCCATTGTGTTTAAATGGCCTAAAATTGGTTGAATACCAAGTTTCAGACCAAAACTAAGTCTAAAACCCACCGAGTTGAGGTTTCGAGTTGAAAAAAAAAAAATGCACCAACTTGACTGAGATCTCGGTTTTTCCTAGGGTCGAGTTCCGAGTTTTTGTACCTTGAGGTAGACATTGAGCCCCAAACAGAGGTCTCAGGTAAAAACTCTAATGATAAATAGGCACAATAGGTTACTGCGGACCAGACAACATCAGATTATTGTAAACCAGATAAACAGTATAGGTTACTATGGACCAGATAGGTAGTATAGATTACTGCAAACCAGATAGGCAGTATAGGTTACTGCAAACTGTTCAGTTTTAGAGAAGAAGGAAAACGGAGAAGAAGAGAGGAGAATCGACTTGTGTTAATCTGTTATGTCTCAACAAGAGACAAACCTGCTTATATTGAAGACAATGATAAATTATAGAGGGGCCCTTGGCCTTTTACAAATAACAGAAAACACATAAAACTAAATGGGGTTATGTACAAGAATACCCCTTAAACTAAACTCCTATTCTTAACACTCCCTCTTAAGCTGGGTGGTATATGTCATACATACCCAGCTTGTCCAATAAACTGTCAAAGTGATAAGTGCTAAGTCCTTTGGTGAAGATATCAGCCACTTGTTCATTTGTCTTCACAAACGGGGTGCAGATGGTCTTTGACTCGACCTTTTCCTTAATAAAATGTCTATCAACCTCAACATGCTTAGTCCTGTCATGCTGCACTGGGTTGTGGGCAATACTTATGGCTGCCTTGTTGTCACAATATAAACTCATAGGTTCAACAGTCTCAAATCCCAATTCTTGAACAAGTCTCTTTAGCCACAAGAATTCACACACTCCGTGAGCCATGGCTCTAAATTCTGCCTCAGCGTTTGACCTAGCCACCACAGGTTGCTTCTTACTTCGCCAAGTAACCAGATTTCCACCAACAAAAGTACATGACCCGAAGTGGATCGTCGATGAAAATAGATCCAGCCACAAGATCGTGTATGCTTTAATCCTCAGTGACCATTCCTAGAGAAGAGAAGGCCTTTTCCAGGACATGATTTTAAATATCTGAGGATTCTATAAACTGCATCAAGATGACCCATTTTTGGTGCATGCATAAACTGACTTACCACACCGACAGCATAGGCTATGTCAAGTCGGGTAAGGGAAAGATAGATTAGCTTGCCTACTAATCTCTGATATTTTTCAGCATCTACAAGAGGTTCACCACAATCTTCTCCTAGTTTATGGTTCTGATCAATTGGGGAGGAGACTGGCTACACCCTAAGTACCCTGTCTCTGTAAGTAGATCAAGGACATACTTTCTCTGACAAACATTGATCCCTTGCTTGGATCTTGAAACTTCAATCCCCAGAAAATACTTTAATGGTCCAAGATCCTTGATCTCAAACTGCCGAGCCAAGTAAAGTTTAAGCTTTGAGATTTCAGCCTCGCTGTTTCCCGTGACTACAATGTCATCAACATATACAATTAGGGCTGTAATATTACTGCCCTTCCTTTGTATAAACAAAGTGTGATCGGCTTGACTTTGGGTATATCCATTCTGTAGGATAGCTTGTCTAAACCTCTCAAACCAAGCCTTAGGAGATTGTTTAAGTCCATAAAGAGCCTTCCTAAGACGACACACTTTTCCATTGCCATTAGGATGCTTGAACCTAGGAGGGGAATGCATGTAGACTTCTTCTTCTAAGTCACCATGTAAGAAAGCATTCTTTATATCAAGCTGGTATAATGGCCAATCAAGATTTGCAGCCACTGAGAGGAGTACCCGAATGGAGTTATGCTTGGCCACTGGAGCGAAGGTTTCCTGATAATCAATGCCATACACTTGGGTATAGCCTTTAGCAATCGGCCTTGCCTTACATCTCTCTACAGTACCATCAGACTTGAACTTGACTATGAATACCCATCTGCATCCAACAGGAACTCTCCCCTTTGGGAGTTCAACAAGATCCCAAGTGCGGTTCTTCTCAAGGGCCACCATCTCGGTATTCATTACCTCTCTCCATTTCGGATTAGCCATAGCCTCTACTACATTCTTAGGTATAGAGATGGAGGAGATGGCCACTGTAAAGGCAACACCTGTAGGAGAGATAGAATCATAGGAGACAAACTTGGCAATGGGATTAGTACAAGCTTGAGTTCCTTTACGGTGAGCAATAGGAAGATCTAAGTCTGAGGATGGAGGAGTAGAGGAAGGTATACCTGTCTCAATGGATGGAGGCTCAGGATGAGGAGACGAAGAAGGATTTTGGCAAGTCTTCTTTATAGGAAGCCATGAAGGAGGATTTCTCTTGTCCTTTGTATAAACAAGTAGTTCCCCTTGTTCTCTGTTCACCTATGCACTTGGAGACTCCCCCTCGACAACAGTATCCTCTGGACTTTTCTTTCCCTTGTCAAGCTGAAATGGAGAGGAGGATGGAAAGGGTACAAACTCAGGAGCCTCTTCAACCTCACCACCACGACACTCCCCCTGAAGAGGTGACTGAAAAAAAGGAATGGTTTCAAAGAAAGAAACATCTTTGGAGATAAGCCACCGATGGGTAGGAGGGTGGTAACAGGTGTATCCCTTGGAGGTAGAGGAATACCCAAGAAAGAGGCACTTCAAGGACTTAGGATCCAATTTAGTGCGGGCAGATTTGCTAATATGGACACAACATATGCAACCAAAGACCCTTGGAGGAAGAGAGAAAGAAGAAGAAAGTGAGGGTAAGACCTCAAGAGGTACTTTGAAGTTCAAGACACTGGAGGGCATATGATTGATAAGAAAGACCGTAGTGAGTACGGCATCGGACCAAAAAGTTTTTGGAACATGCATTGTAAACCAAAGGGGCCGGGCTACTTCCAGCAGGTGGCGGTTTTTTCTTTCAGCAACCCCATTTTGTTGAGAGGTATCAACACAAGCTACCTGATGGATAATGCCATAGTCAGAAAAAAGGTCTTCAAACCCCCATAAATATACTCTCCACCTTTATCAGAACGGACGATCTGAATACGAGTTTAGAACTGAGTATACACCAACTCATAAAAGTTTTGAAAAGCAGCATAAACATCACTCTTTTATTTCAAGAGATAAACCCAAGTAACTCGAGAGAAGTCATCAATAAAGGAGACAAAGTAGCGGAAGCCACGTAAAGAAGTAACAGGGGAAGGACCCCAAACATCAGTATGAACAAGGTGAAAAGGGGAAACAGATCTATTACTAGAAGATGGATAAACTGTCTTATAACTTTTTGCAAAAAGACAAGGTTCACAATGAAAAACATGATTGACAGGAAAAGATGTAAATAAATGTGGCAACAATTTTCGCATAACAGAAAAAGAAGGATGTCCCAAACGCTGATGCCAAAGCAAAATATCCACCTGTGTACGTCCGCCATGTTGCCCACACACATAAGATTGAGCTGTTGTCACAGGGAAAGCACAAGTGTCCAGAACATATAATCCATCAGTCTCACGTCCATTGCCAATCACCCTCTTCGTCACCAAATCCTGAAATAGACAATGAGTAGGAAAAAATGTGACAAAGCAATTCAAGGACTTAGTCAATTGGCTAACAGAAAGAAGATTAGTGGCAAAGTTAGGAACATGAAAGACAGATTGCAAAGGGATAAGTGGAGTAACTTGGACATCTCCCTTCCCCGAGATGGAAGAAAGAGAACCATCAGCAATTTTCACCTTATCTTTTCCCGAACAAACAATGTAGGAATTAAAGAGCTGAGACCTACCAGTCATGTGATCGGTGGGCCCCGAGTCAATGACCCAGGGAGTGGGGGCAGAAGAGGTAGAGACCTGTAGAGTAGTGGATGTAGTGGGAGCAGCAAAGGGGGATCCATCCAAGTGTGCTACAATCCGACGAAAAGGTGCTATGTCTTCTTTAGAGAGGGATGATGACTCAGACTTATGAACCCCAACATGGGCTTTAGGCCCATTCTTCTTCGACCCTTTCTGTCCTCCAGATGCAACAGAGGGTGGTTTCCCATGAAGATCCCAACAAAACTCCTTCTTATGCCCAGATTTGCCACAATAGTCACAGGAAAAACGGCCTTTACCAGCCCCCTTAGTGAAGGGAGGACGATCCTATGGAGTGGATGAAACAAGAGCAGAACGCTCAATAGTGGGAGTGGTCTCCATAGCACTTCTGCGGGTCTCCTCACTCTATAAATAACCACACACCTCCTCCAGGGAGGAAAGACTTGGTTGGCCAAGCATCTGTACCCTTATGGGTTCAAACTCAGAGTTAAGACCTCCAAGAAGGAATAGGACCCTCTCCTTCTCAAACAACTGATGCACTTTAGGCTCATCAACAGGACACAGCTGGAGATCTCTGTAGTGATCATACTCCTCCCAAAGTCCCACAACAAGGCTGTAGTACTCAGAGATACTTTTGTCACCCTGGCGCAGGCTAACAATTTGTTGGAGAAGTTGAGAAACCTTTGTAGAGTCCCCCACTCTATAATAAATACGAGCCACACTATCCCAAATATCTTTGGCTGTCTCCTTGCTCATAAACCTTCTTCCAATTTCCGGCTTCATTGAAAAAATGAGCCAAGTCATCACAAGGGAGTTCTCAGTTTCCCATTTGGAGTAACCTGGATCAGCAGAGGAAGGGGCTTTAAAGCTCCCAGATATATATCCCAACTTCCCCCTACTCCGAAGAATGAGCTTCATTGACCGTGACCAGTCCAAGTAATTAGTATTGTCAAGCTTGACAATGGGAAGAACATTTGGATTGTCATATGAAGGGGTAATAAGCAAGTAGTACGCTGCAGATGGGGAGTTCGGATGCTTAATAGACTTTTCATCCATTGTGGCTTCAATGCAAACAGAAAAAACACTTGGGAAAAGTAACCAACAGCACCGCAAGTAAGAATAGTAGGTCCCCAAGAAGCAGCAGAAAAAAACAGGGAAAAAACAGGTCAAAAAACACTTGAAATGACTTGTAGAACTTCATACAAGCATCAAACAACAGCGGAGTACAAAGAAACAATCTTCCTTACCAAAAACGTTAGTAGGTGGCCTAAAACCTCCCAAACAAAGCTCTATTGAGAGTAAAGGCCAATCAACTCGCTAAGCGGAAAACAGGCGAGAATAGCCGGTCGAGATTCACTCCTGTCCCTTGGATACTTCCAGATGACTTGAGAAGACACAATGGGAAGCAATGAAACCTCCAAATGAAACTAAAGCCCCTGGTTGCTCTCCATTTGGGTTAGAAACAAGGGAAAACCAGGTCTGAGAAGAAGCTTAGGTTTGAGTTCGAACTCCAGCAGCAGCCAAGAGGAGAACCCAACTCTTAGCCTACTAAATTCTCTTCCAACACCTTCAAACTCCAGGAACATTAAGCTCTGATACCATGTTCAGTTTTAGAGAAGAAGGAAAAAGGAGAAGAAGAGAGGAGAATCGATTTGTGTTAATCTGTTATGTCTCAACAAGAGACAAACATGCTTATATTGAAAAGAATGATAAATTACAGAGGGGCCCCTGGCCTTATACAAATAACAGAAAACACATAAAACTAAATGGGGTTATGTACAAGAATACCCCTTAAACTAAACTCCTATTCTTAACACAAACCAGATAGGCAGTATAGGTTATTGCGGCCCAGACAAAATCAGGTTGTTGTAAACCAAATAAATATCAATTGTTGTTGAATAACATCTTCACAGATAAAATTGTTACTGAGGAAAAGAGCAAATAAATAGTAGTAATCTTCAGATAAAAATTCTTGAGTTGATGACTTGAGTAGATAAGAGAATAATAATCTTCAATAGTAGAAGAAAGTTAATCTTCCATCTCCACCTCACGTGTAGCATTACATGAGGACAAATAATGATCACCAATAATCAGCATCTCAAAGGATGAGCATCACAAAAAAAATAAATAAATCCAAGAATTAAGAGTAGCGCTGCAACAAGATCCCAATAAAACAATCTCCAATTCACCCCTTCATGGTAGAAATAATTTCCATGCAAGTAAGATCCCAATAAATAATTCCCAATCTCCCCTCACGGTAGCAAATCATTGACACGCAAGTTCCAATCTTAAAAAATTGCAATCCCAAAGTGATATGATTGGGGCCCACCAAATAATATGGTAAATATATAAGTCCAATAGCAATTCTATAAATTCTGACCACACGAATGGGATTAACCAAGCAAAACATACCAGATAATGAATCCGGGGTTCCAAAACCCAACTTAGATGGCTTATGGGGCCACCCAAGCAACAAGACCTTAAAAATGAAAAAGGCAATTACAGCTTGGTAAATAACCAGAATTTTTCAAGGGGTTATTGGTAAATAAAAAGGTAATGAGACATGTAGGGTATTAGTAATTATTGTGTAGGGACATACATAGCATTAGCACAAAATAAGGATAATGATGGAAGTAGGCATAAAGGGAGGGGTGACTATGGAAACAAAGAAATAAGATAAAGACATGACAAAAAGTAGAAACCATGGATGAATTGAAGTGTAGGGGTGTTAGGGGAAGAATGAACGAATAACAAAGGAATATCAAGTAAAGGGGGAGGTTTATATCTGGAAAATTAAGCAAAAAATTAATAGATATGAAATTGAGAAGAAGGGAAGAGAGAGTTACTCATCTTCAACCTTGGGCAAAAAAAGAAAAAAAAAAAGAGGCGGTAAACCAAAACCAGGCTGGTGGAGTCTTCTCAAGAAGGAAAGCAGTTAATCGAAAAGAGAAATGGATAGCAGCAGGGGCATGATGTTGTTTTCTCTCTTCGATCAGCAAACATAGATAATCACACCAGATTCGAAACCCAGATTCAAAATCAGATTCGAAGTAGCAGCAGATATCAACATCTTACTATAGCAACGCAGAAGAATCACCACCACTCCAAGAATCAGCTTACTGTTTGTGGATTCTAAGAGTAAAAAATCAATTCAAACAAATCTCCAGCATCTGGTTTCAAACCAAGAGCAGCAGTGACATTGGATCGCCCTCCTATTAAATGTGATCACTGTGGGAAGGAGTGGCACAGAAAGGACCATTGTTGGAAGCTGCATGGTTGCCTTGCAGATACTCGGGGGCGTGAGAGAGGTGGTTCCAATTGGTCTAATAGCACCTGTGCTAATCAGGCCTCCACTGAAGAGCAGCCTGAGCCATCTCTTTCTCAAGTTGTGGCTGCACTACAAAATCTCAGGGATATGATGACTCGTTTCGACACGTCTTCTTCAGCATCTACTTCTTCTTCATTGGCTGCTTCAGCTGTTTCCGTGCCTTCTGCTACTCATACCAATCATTCGCTAGGTATTTCATTTGGTGGGAACTGCTCCTCGGTCATACTCGATTCTTAGGTGATTGATACTGGGGCAACCGACCATATGACAGGTTCTTCCTCTCTTTTTTTCAAGTATTTCCCTTTATCCAGTCATACTAAAGTTCGTGTTGCTGACGGGTCTCTTTCTCCTATCTCGGGAAAGGGATCTATACAGTGCACATCCTCCCTTTGCCTATCATCTGTCTTGCATGTTCCGAAACTCTCTACTAATTTACTTTCCATTAGTAGTATAACCAGAGATTTAAATTGCAAAGTGACCTTTTTTCCCAACCATTGTTTGTTCCAGGACTTGGAGACGGGTCGTATGAATGCATGTGGTAAAGTGGTTGGCGGTTTTTATGTACTTGATGGTTCACCGGCAGCTTTGACATCTCAGCCTTCGTCTACTGACTCTGATTCTACAATTTTGGAGTTGAATAATTGGCATCGTTGTTTGGGCCATCCCCCAATAGGGGTTTTATCTGATCTTTTTCCTAGTTTAGTCAAATGTTGTAATAAATATAATCTTTCTTGTGATGCTTGCATTTTAGCCAAGCAGACTTGAACAGCTTATCCTATTTCTGATAGTAGAAGTTTATCTCCTTTTAATTTGATACATTTTGATGTTTGGGGCCCTGCCCGGTGTGTTTCTACTTCTGGCTTTCGATGGTTTGTCACCTTCATTGATTGTTATAGTC
>NW_025318260.1:0-9870 GCF_018873765.1 Telopea speciosissima | reverse complement strand
GGGTATTAGATGGAATGGGACGTTGATGCATCCGGAATACCACTCGGAATGATAAGACTTGCATGTAGTATATCTGTGGCTAGGATTTACTTCCCCGTGCTACGACCCTTACCAACAGGGGTTTCGGTGTTGGATGATCAGGGCTCCTTGTTGCCTGTGGGGGAGAGTGGCCAGGTCAGAGATGACCACTGATCATCGGGGTTGGCCTTGGATGCTTCGATCGGCGTAGGCTCCCTGGTGATAATAAAGGTTTCATTGTGGCGATAAGTTAAGTGTCCCACAGTGTCTCCCAAATTATCATAGTAGCATATACCGCCGACTTAGATTGTTTGTTAGGTGGAAAATCTATTAACATTACATTCATCATGGACTATGTGTGATTTGTGTTTGTGCGTTCCCCTTCCCCTCACAGGCTCAATGGAGCTAACCCCCTGTGCACACACACTTTTAGATTTTGATGCAGATGGTAGATGCTTGGCTAGTCTCGAGGCCCAACCAACGGATTATGATGGTATTGGCATGGAGGAACCTGAGGCTGTGTCGGAGGAACATGGTGACGGATGCCCCTGTGATGATTGTACCTACGGGCCGTGATGTTGTTGAGGATTGTCCCCTCTTTTAATTCTTTTGGGGCTTTGTGCTCATTATGAACATTGTCTGTAAAACTTTATATTCTTTTAAGTTGTTACGTCATGGTCAATCAACAAACAATGTTAAACTATTATTGTATCACCTAGCCAATTGAACATATAGTAACTGTTATTTATGTCGCTTCCGTTTGTATTTACTCTGTTTTGAATGGAATATTCTTTCTTTTCTTGAAATTTGAATTCATTATGTTTGTCCTTGACTGTTGACTATGGACTAGGAGACTGTGTCATTGACTCTGGTAGGAAAGGGGATGGTGCGCGTCATCCTAGTCACCCTTGACTGTGCTTTATTCCTATCTTGGAATAGGGGGGCATGACAAGATGCCCTTGATTTTGAGGTACCAAACTAGAATCGCTGTAACTTCTCCGTCAAACATCCTAAATGCACGAACTACAATTCTGATGTGCAATACAAAACCCAGATCAGCTCATAGGTACTCCAAAAGTGTCGACGAATTTGATGCAATTATTAAAATAACCCTATGTGAATTCTTGCAATTTTAGCATAGCTAAAGGCTACAACCCACCTCTTTTATCAATTATTATACTTAGAGATCTCCAATACAAAAATTTTGCAAGTTGAATCATCCGAAACGGAGGTCAGATGAGGGAGATATAATCATTTGAAGTTCTAATGGTGCACGAGCACCCACAAAATGCCCTTAATTTTAAGATACCAAACGAGATTCGCTATGACTTCACTGTCAGACGTCAGAAATGCACAATTCAAATTGCATTTATAAGAGGACTCGACGAACTACATTTTCCATATGCAGTATGAAACCCAGATCAGCTCATAGGCACTCCAAAAGTGCCTACGAATCTGATGCAATTACTAAAATAACCCTGCATGCATTTTTACGATTTTGGCACAGGTCCTACAACCCACCTCTTTTCTCATTTTTATACTTAGAACTCTCTAAGACAAAAAAATTTCAAGTTGAATCGTCTTTAACAAAGGTCAAATGAGGGAGATATCATCATTTGAAGTTCTGATGATGCACGAGCACCTAGAAAATGCCCTTAATTTTGAGGTGCGAACGTCAAAAGTCAGAAAAGGCATGATTCCAAATGAATTTCACGGAGGACTCAATGAACTATAATTCTCATGTGCAGTACAAAACCCAGATCAGCTCATAGGCACTCCAAAAGTGCCGACGAATCTGATGCAATTACTAAAATAACCCTACACATATTTTTACGATTTCAGGCCAGGTGAAGGCTACAACCCACCTCTTTCCTCATTTATTATACTTAGAACCCCCCAAGATGAAAATTATTCAAGTTGAATCATCTCAAACGGAGGTTGGATGAGGGAGATATCATCATTTTAAGTTCTGATGGTGCACAAGCACCCACAAAAGACCCTTAATTTTGAGGTGCCAAACGAGAACGCTGTAACTTCGTCGTCAAATGTCAAAATGCATGATTCTAATTGCGTTTCAAAGAGGACTCGACAAATTACAATTCTCATGTGTAGTACAAAACTAAGATCAGCTCATAGGCACTCCGAAAGTGTCGACGAATATGGTGTAATTACTAAAATAACCCTGCATGGAATTTTGAAATCTTGGCATAGGTAAAGGCTACAACCCACCTCTTTTCTCATTTATTATACTTAGATCACTCCAAGACGAAAATTTTTCAAGTTAAATCATCTCAAACGGAGGTTGGATGAGGGACATATCATCATTTGAAGTTTTGATGGTGCACAAGCACCCACAAGATGCCCTTAATTTGCGATGCCAAACAAGAATGGCCGTAACATCGCCGTCAAACGTCCTAAATGCATGATTGCAATTGCATTTCGAAAAGGAATTGATGAACTAAAGTTCTCATGTGCAACACGAAACCTAGATCAGTACAGAAATGCCCCCCAAGATTCCCAAATGACCCTTCTGGTTTGGTTCGGACCAGAACTGAACATATGTCTAATTACACATCAATACGAAGGTCTCAACCCTCCACATCCCATCCACACCTCTCATAAGAGATAAGGACACTTTATGGAAAAGTTCTAACCCAATAATGTACCGAACCCCAATATGCCCAAATAACCCACCGGTCTGGTTTTCACCAAAACTGAACATGTGTCGAAATACATATCAATTCGAAGGTCTCAACCGTCAAAATCTCATCCCCACTATCTCATAAGAGATAAGGACACTTTATCCTAACTCACAAATGTAAAGATATGCACTCCAAAAAGCCCAAACAACCCACCAGGTTTGGTTCTGATCAAATCTAAACATATGTCAAAATACGCATCGATTCAAAGGGCTTGACCTCAACATCTCATCCACATGTCTCAAAAGAGAGAAGGACACTTTATAGAAAAGCCCTAACCAAAAAAAGTACAGAATTGCCCCCAATAACCCCAAACAAACCACTTGGTCTGGGTCGGACCAGAACTGAACATATGTGGAAATACGTATCGATTCAAAGGCCTCGACCCTTAACATCTCATCCACACCTCTCATAAGAGGTAAGGACACCTTATAGAAAAGCCCTAACCCAAAAAGTACAGAAATGCCCCCCAATAAGACCAAATGACCCTTCTGTTCTGGTTCGGACCAGAATTGAACTTTTGTTGAATTACGTATCGATTCCAAGGTCTCGATCCTCCACATCTCATCCAAACCTCTCATAAGAAATAAGGACACTTTATGCAAAAGACCTAACCCAAAAAAGAATAGAAATGCCCCCCAACATGCCCAAATAACCCACTCGGTCTGGTTCGGACCAAAATCAAACATATGTTGAAATACGTATCGATTCGAAGGTCTCGACCCTCAACATCTCGTCCACATGTCTCATAAGAGATAAGGACACTTTATAGAAAATCCCTAACCCCAAAATGTACAGAAATGCCCCCCAATAACCCCAAACGACCCACCCGATCAAGTTCTAACCGAAAATGAACATATGTTGAAATACGTATCAATTCGAAGGTCTTGACCCGCAACATCTCATCCAAACCTCTCATAAGAGGTAAGGACACTTTATAGAAAAGCCATAACCCAAAAAAGTACAGAAATGCCCCCAATAAGCCCAAACAAACCACCCAATCTAGTTCAAACCAAAATAGAACATATGTTGAAATACTTATCGATTCAAAGGTCTTAACCCTCAACATCTCATCCACATGTCCTATAAGAGCTAAAGATGCTTTATAGAAAAGCCCTAACCCAAAAAGGTAAAGAAATGTCTCCCTAAAAGCCCAAACGACCAATGCGGTTTGGTTCGGACCGGAACTGAAACATATGTCAAAATACGTATCGATTCGAAGGTCTCGACCATCAACATCTCATCTAAATGTCTCAAAAGAGATAAGGACACTTTATAGAAAAGTCCTGACACAAAAAAGTATAGAAATGCCCCCTAATAAACCCAAATACCACTCGGTTTGGTTCGGACCGGAAATAAACATGTGTCGAAATACATATTGATTCGAAGGTCTTGACCCTCAACATCTCATCCACACCTCGACACTTTACTAAAAAGCCCTAACCCAAAAAGTATAGAAATGCCCCCCCAATATTCCCAGACGACCCATCTAGTCTAGTTCAGACAAGAACTGAACATATGTCGAATTATGTATCGATAGGAAGGTCTCAACCCTCCACATCTCATCCATACCTCTTATAAGAGATAAGGACACTTCATGGAAAAATTCTAACCCAAAAAAGTATAGAAATGCCCCCCAATATACCCAATCAACCCACCGGGATTGGTTCCAACCACAACTGAACATATGTCGAAATACGTATCAATTCGAAGGTCTCGACCCTCAACATCTCATCCACACTATCTCATCAGAGAAAAGGACACTTTATAGAAAACCCCTAACTCACAAATGTACAGATATGCCCCCCAAAAAGCCCAAACAACCCACCCGATTTGGTTCTGATTAGAACCGAACATATAATGAAATACGTATCGATTTGAAGGTCTTCACCCTCAACATCTCATCCACATGTCTCAAAAGAGATAGGGACACTTTATAGAAAAGCCCTAACCCAAAAAAGTACAGAATTGACCCCCCATAACTTCAAACAACCCACCTAGTCTGGTTCAGACTGGAACTGAACATATAATCAAATACTTATCGATTCAAAGGTCTCGACCTTCAACATCTCATCCACGCCTCTCATAAGAGGTAAGGGCACCTTATAGAAAAGCCCTAACCCAAAAAAGTACAAAAATGCCCCCAATAAGCCCAAATGACCCTTCTGGTATGGTTCAGGCCAGAACTGAACATATGTTGAATTACGTATTGATCCAAATGTCTCAACCCTCCACATCTCATCCACACCTCTCGTAAGAGATAAGGACACTTTTGTGGAAAAGACTTAACCCAAAAAAGTATAGAAATGCCACCCAATATGCCCGAATAAACCACCTAGTCTGGTTCTGACCAAAACAGAACATAAGTCAAAATACGGATCAATTCGAAGGTCTCAACCCTCAACATCTCATCCACACTATCTCATAAGAAATAAGGACACTTTATAGAAAACCCGTAACACAAATGTATAGATATGCCCCCCAATAACCCCAAATGACTCACACTGTCTGGTTTGGACCAGAACTGAACATACGTCAAAATACGTATCAATTCGAAGGTGTCGACCCTCAACATCTCATCCACATCTCTCATAAGAGGTAAGGACACTTTATAGAAAAGCCCTAACCCAAAAAAGTATAGATATTCCCTCAAATAAGCCCAAACGACCCTCCTAGTCTGGTTCAGATTAGAACTCGATACATGTCGAATTACGTATCGATTCAAAGGTCTCGACCCTCAACATCTCATCCAAACCTCTCATAGGAGGTAAAGACACATTATAGAAAAGCCCTAGCCTAAAAAAGTAAAGAAATGCCCACCCAATAAGCCTAAATGACCCTCCTGGTTTTGTTCAGACCAGAATTGAACATATGTCGAATTATGTATTGATTCGAAGGTCTCAACCCTCCACATCTCATCCACACCTATCATAAGAGATCAGGACACTTTATGAAAAAGTTCTAACCCCAAAAAGTACAGAAATGCCCCCCAATATGCCCAAACAACCCACCCGGTCTGGTTTCGATCAAAACTGAATATATGTCAAAATACGTATCAATTCGAAGGTCTCAACCCTCAACATCTGATCCACACTGTCTTATAAGAGATAAGGACACTTTATAGAAAAGCCCTAACTCACAAATGTACAGATATGCCCCCCAAAAAGCCCAAATAACCCACCCGGTTTGGTTCTGATCGAAACTGAACATATGTTGAAATATGTATCGATTCGAAGGTCTTGACACTCAACATCTCATCCACATGTCTCAAAAGTGATAAGGACACTTTATAGAAAAGCCCTAACCCAAAAAAGTGCAGAATTGACCCCCAATAACCCCAAACAACCCACCTGGTCTGGTTTGGACTGGAACTGAACATATGTGGAAATACGTATCGATTCGAAGGTCTTGACCCTCAACATCTCATCCACACCTTCCATAAGAGGTAACGACACCTTATAGAAAAGCCCTAACCTAGAAAAGTACATAAATGCCCTCCAATAAGCCCAAACAACCCTTCTAGTATGGTTTGAACTAAAATTGAACATATATCGAATTACGTATCGATTCGAAGGTCTTGACCCTCCACATCTCATCCACACCTCTCATAAGAGATAAGAACACTTTATGGAAAAGACCTAACCCAAAAAAGTACAAAAATGCCCCCCAATATGCCCAAACAACCCACCTGCTCTGGTTCCTACCAAAATAGAACATATGTCAAAATATGTATCCAGTCGAAGGTCTCAACCCTCAACATCTCCTCCACCCTATCTCATAAGAATAAGGACACTTTATAGAAAACCCCTATCCTAAAAAAGTACAGATATGCCCCGCAATAACCCCAAATGACCCACACTGTCTTGTTCAAATTGAAACTAAACATATGTCAAAATACGAATCGATTCGAAGGTCTTAACCCTCAACATCTCATCGATATGTCTAATAAGGGATTAAGACACTTTATAGAAAGGCCCTAACCCAAAAAAGTATCGAAATGCCCCCTAAAAAGCCCAAACGATCCACCCAGTTTGGTTCAAATCAGAACTAAACATACGTCAAAATACGTATCGATTCGAAGGTCTCGACCCTCCACATCCCATCCACATGTCTCATAGATAAGGACATTTTAAAGAAAAGCCGTAACGCAGTAAATTATAGAAATGCCCCCCAATAATCCCAAAGGACCCATCCGGTCTGTTTCTGACCGAAAATGAACATATGTCAAAATACGTATCCATTCAAAGGTCGCGACCCTTAACATCTCATGCACACAACTCATAAGAGATAAGGACACTTTATAGGAAAACCCTAACCCAAAAAAGTACAAAAATTTCCACCAATAATCCAAAAGGACCCTCCTGGTCTGGTTTGGATCAGAACACAACATAAGTCGAATTACATATCGATTCGAAAGTCTTGACCCTCAACATCTCATCCACACTTAGCATAAGAGGTAAGGACACTTTATAGAAAAGCCCTAACCCAAAAAAGTATAGAAATGCCCCCCCAAGAAGCTAAAATGGCCCTCCTGGTCTGGTTCAGACCAGAACTAAACATATCTCAAATTACGTATCGATTCGAATGTCTTGACCCTCCACATCTCATCCACACCTCTCATAAGAGATAAGGATACTTTATAGAAAGGCCATAACCCAAGAAAGTATTGAAATGCCCCCTAAAAAGCCCGAACGACCCACCTATTTGGTTCAGACCAGAATTAAACATACGTTGAAATACGTATCGATTCGAAGGTCTCAACCCTCAACATCTCATCCACACGTCTCATAAGAGATAAGAACACTTTATAGAAAATCCCTAACCCAAAAAAGTGCAAAAATGCTCCAAAAGAAGCCATAACAACCCAACCGGTCTAGTTCAGACCAAAATAGAACATATGTCAAACTACGTATCGATTCCCCCAACATCTCATCCAAATGTCTCACAAGAGATAAAGACACTTTATAGAAAAGCCATAACCTAAAAAGTACAGAAATGCCTCCCTAAAAGCCCAAACGACCTTCCCGGTTTGGTTCGAAACGGAACTGAAATATATGTCGAAATACGTATCGATTCAAAGGTCTCGACCCTCAACATCTCAGCCACACCTCTCATAAGAGGTAAGGACACTTTATAGAAAAGCCCTAACCTAAAAAAGTACAGAAATGCCACCCAATAAGCCCAAACGATCCTCCTAGTCTGGTTTCAACCAGAACTGGACATATGTCGAATTACTTATCGATTCGAACATCTCGACCCTCCACATCTCATCCACACCTCACATAACAGATAAGGACACTTTATAGAAAAGTCATAGCCTAAAAAAGTATAGAAATGTCACCAAATATCCCAAAAATACCCACACGACCTGGTCGGACCGAAACTGAAAATATGTCGAAACACATATCGACTCGATGGTCTCGACCCTCAACATATCATCCACACGTCTTATAAGAGATAAGGACACTTTCTAGAAAAGCCCTCACCCAAAAAAGTACTAAAATGCCCCTAAAAAGCCCAAACGACCCACCCGATTTCGTTCAGACCGAGATTGAACATGTGTCAAAATACGTATCGATTCGAAGGTCTCTACCCCAAACATCTCATATATATGGCTCATAAGAGATAAAGTCACTTTATAGAAAAGTCTTAACCCAAAAAAGTATCAAAATGCCCCACAAAAACCCCAAATGACTCACCCGGTTTGGTACGGACCTGTAATGAACAAATGTCGATATACATATCAATTCGAAGGTCTCGACCTTCAACATCTCATCCACACATCTCTTAAGAGATAATGACACTTTATAGAAAAGCCTTAACCCAAAAACATACAGAAATGCCCCCCCCCAATAACCCAAACGACTGACCCGACCTTGTTTAAACCAAAACTGAACATATATCAAAAAACATATTGATTCAAACTTTTGACCCTCAACATCTCATCCACATGACTCATAATAGATAAGGACACTATATAAAAAAGCCCTAACCCTAAAAAGTACTGAAATGCCTGACAATAACCCCAAACGACCCACCTGGACTAGTTTGGACTGGAACTGAACAAATGTCGAAATACATATCTATTCAAAGTTCTCGACCCTCATCATCTCATCCAAACCTCTCATAAGAGGTAAGGACACTTTATAGAAATGTCCAAACTCAAAAAAGTACAGAAATGCCCCCCAAATAAGCCCAAACGACCCTCCAGGTTTGGTTCGTACCAGAACTAACATATGTCGAATTACGTATCGATTCGAATGTCTCATCCCTCCACATCTCATCCACACCTCTCATAAGAGAAAAGGATACTCTATAGGAAAGCCATAACCAAAAAAAGTACCAGAATGCCCCACAATAACCCCAGATGACCCACCCGGCTAGGTTCGAACCGGAACTGAACATATGCCGAAATACGTATCAATCGAGTATCTCGACCCTCAATATCTCATCCACATGTCTCGTAAGAGATTAGGACACTTTATAGAAAAGCCCTAACCCAAAAAGGTACTAAAACGCCCCTTAAAAGCCCAAATGACCCACCCAGTTTCGTTCGGATGAAAACTGAACATATGTCGAAATACGTATCGATTCGAAGGTCTCTACCCTAAACATCTCATCCACATATCTCATAAGAGATAAAGTCACTTTATAGAAAAGTCTTGACCCAAAAAAGTACCGAAATGCCCAACAAAAACCCCAAATGACCCACCCAGTTTGGTACGGACCTGTATTAAATATATGTCAAAATATGTATCAATTCGAAGGTCTTGACCTTCAACATGAGGTCTCGACCTTCAACATCTCATCCACACTTCTCTTAAGAGATAATGACACTTTATCGAAAAGCCCTAACCCAAAAACATACAAAAATGCCACCTAATAACCCCAAACGATCGACCCAGCCTTGTTTCGGCCAGAACTGCACATATGTCGAAATACTTATCGATTCGAAGGTCTTGACCGGCAACATCTCATCCATACCTCTGATAATAGGTAAGGACACTTTATAGAAAAGCCCTAACCCATAAAAGTACAGAAATGCCCCCCCAATAAGCCCAAACGACCCTCCTGGTCTGGTTCGGACCAGAACTGAACATATGTTTAATTACATATCGATTCGAACGTCTCGTCCCTCTATATCTCATCCACA
>NW_025318259.1:0-9910 GCF_018873765.1 Telopea speciosissima | reverse complement strand
AAAGATGATTTGAATAAAGAATATGAGTGTTTTTAAAAGAGTTTTGGTGCTGTTGAGCAGTGCATACAGGATTGGTATCCCAAATCTGATTTCTTCTCTTCTCTTCTTCTTTCTTCTTTCTCCCAAGAAGATCAATCCCATCTCTCTTCCTTCCCTTTCCATCAATCTGATTTCTTCCCTTGACAACGTTGTTGCTTCCTTTATCTCAGATTTGATTATTGGACCTACTTGCATCTGAGATCCTTAATCTGGATTTTCAGATTGCATCAGGATTAATTGCTGGTACCTTGTTAAGAACCAATCTTCAGGATTCAACTTTTCCCCATCTGGAAAAGATAGGGCCATGTTCAACACTTATGTAATTTATAAATACCTTCTATTGGTCACTGAGGAAGAAGATTCATCTAGAACTCTTGTAATTGTTCAAAAAGGGGAAAAAATCTGCCACTTGTTTCCTCTTTGAAGATCTTGTGCTCCAGTATGCCAAGAATGGGCTGTGATACTGGCAAATTCCATAACTAAGGCAGTAGTCATAGAGATGCCTCATTTAGTTAACTTTAAAATGACATTACCCTTTTATATTTTCCTCATTCGTATAAAGCCTTTTTTACCATGCCCACATCAAAATGTTTGCAAGCCCCAGAAATTTACCTTCTACGTGATTGAGTTCTTTCTTCTCAACTACCAACATCAGGATGGTTGCGGTGGGCTCCCAGAAGTTTTGGAGATGGATGGTAATGATTATGCCTAACTTGTCACCTGCAATGGGAAAACCATCTAGATCAGTAACCTGATGCTTCAGAAGTCTAAATGGTTAATAAACTTCGTGGAGAGTGTTCATAATGCCATCTTTATCTGAATGAAATGTAACTTTACTAATTATTAGGACTATAGAAAGCCTTATTTCTTCTTTTTGATCATTAATAGAGTAGGATTTCTTCTTGTATGAGGAACTTCCTGATTAATTAAAAAAAATCACCAAGTAGACAGAACAGAATATTGAATAGCCCCAATACTGTAGTTTTTATCTTTTCCTTCTATGTGTGTGTGTGTGTTGGTGTGTGGGTTGAAATCATCTGAGTTGATATTACATACGCGATAAAATGAAGGCACTTTTTTATGTGGTCGTTGGTCTTTTATATTACATACATTTACTTCTGTGTTTATCTCAAATATTTTGAAAGCTACTCGAATCCCCAAAAAAAAAAAAAAAAAAGACCGCACCTTCCTTATATCTGATGGAAAGGTGAAATTCTATTATAAAACTTGGGTGTAGTATCTCTTTGCATGTGGTTTGGATACGTTAAGTGCAAGAAAATATACTTGTTCGTCTTCTGATACCCAATTCTGTTTTATATTTGTATTGAATGCAGAAATGGAGACACTTATGCTGGAGAATATTTTGCGGACAAGATGCATGGATTTGGAGTCTATCAATTCGCAAATGGTCATCGGTATGAAGGAGCCTGGCATGAGGGACAGAGACAAGGGCTTGGAATGTATACATTCAGGAATGGGGAGACACAACCTGGACACTGGCAAAATGGTCTGCTTGATATCCCAAGTACACAGAACACTCACCCTGGATCTCCCATTGCCGTTAACCATTCCAAAGTATTGAATTCTGTCCAGGTAACTCCACTTACCATCCCTTGGTGGATCAGGCTAGCTTGGTGACTGATTTTGACATAAAACTGACTAAAATTGGCCACCAGGCTAATTTGTGTTGGACCAATTCATCTGTTCTGTTTGAACCTACCTCGCTTAATTTTGAGTTCAATATCCATCTGGTTATGAAATACCCAATGTCATTGACCGTCAAGATGTGATAAGTGGAAAGTTGGACCATGAAAGTAAACTTAAAATGAGGAAATTTTTTTTATTGAATTTGCTCAACAGGAAGCACGAAGAGCAGCAGAGAAAGCATATGATGTTGCCAGAGTTGATGAGAGGGTGAACAAGGCCATAGCCGCTGCCAATAAAGCAGCCAATGCAGCACGAGTTGCAGCTGTGAAGGCTGTCCAAAAGCAAATGCATCACAACAGCAGCAATGATGATGTACCAATCCCAATCGTGAGACCGCTAATGCACTGCTGACCATCAATGTGCTCTTAGTCCAAATTAACAAGACACAAGGAGAGGAAGCGAAGGGATAATGGAATATCATCAATCAGAGTTTTCTGTTGCTGTTGCCTTTACATTTATACTGCCATTTCCTTTCTTCTTTCCTGCATTCTCTTTCCCTTTTCCTGTAAGAGGATGCAACATTGAGTTATCTGATTAGAACCACATTCAGTTTCAGTTGAGCTGACTGATTTGAGGCGCAGGTCAGGTTTTACTTTTGCATCAATGTAATACGTATATAGTATGAGTTAGAAGTTTGAGTGAAAATCTGGCACTTTCCAGGTGTTTGTAGGTGGGTTTTCTTAATTTTGTTGCTTCTTTTGTTCTTTACATGTAAAGTGTAGTTAGCTGTAATGCAAGTGCCAAGGCACCGAGATGAAACTTCGGCCCTGGCACTTTGTTGTATGTGAAACTATGGCTTTTGTATAAGAGATCAGGGGAGTTGGTGACATTACACAACCACACTCCCTCCTTTATACCATGGTAATGGCATCTGAATCCTATAAATTTCTTTTTACCTGTAAACAAGAAACAAAGGGTCATGCAGAGAGGTCTTGGCAAGTGCCTTTTTGACATAATTACTTACTCTCTCCGGTGCATCCAACAGTCATCCCCGTTTTTGTTCCTATTGCAATCCCATGGCTAGTTATTGAGGTCCTTGAATGCAATACATTTACTTTTCTTGTTGATCTCATAGATTTATTAAGTAGATTCTTTGAGAGCCAGAGTTAGCTCTTGCTAGACCTGCTGCCTACCTCGCACTGATCTTCCTCCGCTGCCATGTCCGTTGTCTGTCTTCCTTCATTTGCTATCTCTCCCTGTCTCTCTTCCTTCATTCGCTACCTCTCGCTGTCTCTCTCAATCCCATCCGCTAGCAATCTTCATTGTTCTGTGGCTCAACTTTCAATAGCAAGACTGAATTAGCAGCTGCAAGATTGGAAATAAGCCATCCAACTTGGCTGAAAGGCGTAGTCGATGGACAATAGGTGAATATTCTTGTACTACCCCTTGTTGGTCCCGAGGGACGGAGGAAGCTAGGTTAGCTGAAAGATGGTTATCAGTTCAAGGACGCAAGGTGACCTTGCTTTTTTAGGGTAAGAAGGGGCCTTTGAAGTCGATGCTGAATGGGATCCAACATCTGGAGAGAGGGATAACAGATTGATTCAGAACCAACATAATGACATCAGATTTGGTAGCAGGGCAACTTTGACAGCCACATGACTTCATAGGGACAGCTTGTGTGGTATATTGGTATCTACACTACTACTATATCTTCTCTATCCCAACATCCACAACTTAGCTGTGGATGATGACCTCATTTGGGATGCAAACAGCAATGGCAACTCATAGTGTTGCGTCAAGAAATCGTCGAGCGGTCTTGCGAGTGCCGTCACCTGCAAAAAGGACCAAGGGGTCACCAGAGAGAACCGGTGTGGTTCCGGCCTAGGGCTCTCTGATGCCAAAGTGAGATCTCCTGAGCAAACAGATGAATAGAGATTATTCAAGATGGGTTGAGGGTGTGAGATACCTCCTCTTTTATAGCGGTGCGTGGTGGAGTGGAGAGTCCCTAGTTGATGTGGAGTCTTCTTCGTAGATGGAAGAGTGAACCACGGAGTGGATAGAGTCCCTGAGTAGCAGGGCTCCTTCCTGGTTGGTTGTCTTCCCGTGAGACTTAGTGTCCCAGTAGGGTTGTCCTTCTGGATGGATAGATCCTTCCGGAAAGATAGATCATTTCGGATGACTAGATCCTTCTTGAGTCCATGTGGGTTACGTAAGTAGTAAGGGAGGCTCCGGAGTCCTCGTGGTGGTGTTCATCTTGTTGTTGACGTAGTGCAATCTAACTTGCGCTAGTACCCTGTTGGGATACGTAGCCTTAGGAGAGAGGGTGTCCAGGTGGATCTTCCTTTTCAGGGACACGTGACGTCTTCCAATTGGTGGGGATGATTTGTGGTTCATCACATAGATTCTGCTAATGAGCTACTCCACAGCTCCTTCAAACGTAATTTCAGTTTGGGTGGCTCAACGAAGGATTAGATTCCCGTAAGAGCCACAATCACTCTATGGAGAATCCTATATAATCAACCCAAATATAAATCGACTTGATTGTAGACTATTAGCAGATGGTCAACGGCATGTCTAATACTTCGGAATTGTGCTGATTAGGGTTCAAACTCCCTATAGACTATGGAGCTAATTAGTTGTGTTTTTAATCAATCTAGCTCCTTCCTATTGTGCCACGGAATTTAATCTTACATCAACTGTACTTCTTAGGCCATGTAATGTCCATATAATGGTGGCCAATCTTCAAATGATATGACATGTTTTAAAACCGTGTGGCAAACCTTAATCAAAGCGGATAGTATCGTGGCATGTGGTATGTGAGGTCCGCCGTGGACTGTGGCACTTAACTTCCTGCCCATGAACGGACTGTTATTCCCTGTTGGCCACTGCAACAGTCTATTGTCAATGGAGAAATGCATATTCAACAAGGAAAACCCACCTATTCACCATGCTTCGCCACTTCTTCACTAAGATCTGTTAGGCCTAACGAGTACCTCTCTATGCACTCCAAAATTACAAAGCAATGGGTCAACCAATCCACCATGACATACAACCACGGCAGCCCTAACAGGAAAATGCAAGACAACCCTAACAGTGTTTGGCAGCAAGGATGTGGTCTAATGACTCCAATAAGCGGCCATATCATCAGCTTATTGGCACAAGGAGCAACACATTTGCTGAAGATATACTGGTTTTAAAACAACTCCGAAATGTAATAACAAGACATCTACTTGTGAACGAAAGATGAACTAATTATAAAACAATTCTGAAATGCGTGCTGAATCATTGTTCCCTCCAATTCACTGCCCGCTTCAATCCCTCCAATTCACTGTGGAAATGACCACCCCACCCCCTACCCGAACACACTGCCCAAGGTGGAGTAGGGTGCTCATTTCCAATCATAAGGAATTGGAGGGGATAATTATTCCTCCTATGATTGAACAAGTATACCAGTAGAAATAAAACCCAGTTCCACTGCCCTTGGTTCTCTTGCATTGAAACCAAGGTTTAAAAATTCTACATCAGGCAATCACACTAGTCTCCATGGAATCCGATATCAAATCAACTGGTAATTAACTGCTAATTAGTTTAGGCCGAAGCATTGAATTGGTCAGAACACTTGTTTCAGAAGGAGCATCAGAATAAAAGGCCACTTCAAATATAGACGAGTCGGATTTAAATCAGCCAATTCACCTGATTCCAACTTGCTTTGTGAACCATGACCTATGCAACTATACTCATCACACTTTAAAAGCTTTCTATGAAAACACCCATCTTTTCTTGTAAAACCTGTTTTGGACCGAATTCGTCATTCAGACTAGCTATATCTGGAAAAGCAAACATCTTGCTTTCTCATTAGATACTTCAAATTTGACCTCCAAACTGACATTGAGAGTAGTCATTATAATCTGAACTCCTAATTTAGGATGGTATCATGCAGGATTCCAGCTCTCTCTCTCTCTCTCAAGTATTGTATCTTCTTCTTTGAAAATTGTTTATAATATGACATTCATGTAGCTCCCATGTTGTTGTACACTTTGCAGATCTTGCAAAGACAGTAAGAGAAGCAAGCAAGTAAACCCTGAAAGATGAATAATCATGACAATCATTCACTCGAAAAAAAACAAAATTGTATTGTCCAAAACACTAGCACGCTAGGCAATTCAAGGTTCAAGTGCTGTGTCCACTCCAACTAGTTTTTAATTGTTAAAGGAGCTCAAATACTTAGAATCTCTCAGAAAAAATAAAAGCAGAAGCCATCTTGGTCCTCAACTCTCAGTTTGCTCCCTCAGCCGCCTAATGGTGCTCCTGACGGTCACAGCACTGGCAGTGCTGTAATGCAATTAGAAAAAGCAAAATCAGTATCTAAAAGAAAAAGAGGTAATTGAGAAAGGAAAATATGAATAGGAAGTACAGAGAGTAATAATATTTACTTTAGTGTATAAGCACCGCCAGCCTTAACTTTACCGCAATCTTTGCAGCCCCAAATTCCTACTGCCTTCCTCTTCACTGCGTACTACACAAGTGTACCATTGATTATAATAGGCACATTCATCTTGGATGCAGTAGGCCTCCCTAAATAATGGAATTAACAGAACTGACAAGAAAAAAAATACTGTACCTTCCCACAAAATTCACAGAAGTATTTGCTGTGCTGACTGACCTCCATCTTCTTGATCTGCTTACGCAGACTAGCACCATATCGAGTACCTGAAACAGCAATCGCTTAGTACTGTTTGTGTTTCATTACACATAGGAACCTCAGACTAGCAATCCTGATTTACCCACTCATCTATAACCCACATTGTACTTGTTTCCCACTAAATCATAAAATCAAGCCCAAACAATTGTGCCTAGTCTCTTGGATTGAGTGTAGCACAAATTTGTGACTTTCAGAGGGCCAAGGTTTAACTCTGGACTACAAAGTTAAAACAAGCACACAATGATCAAACAAGCAAACAATGAACTTCACAGTTGAGGCTAAAACAGTCCAGACATTGAGAAAGGCCCATCCAAATGAGCGGCAAATAGTAGACGATAAGACAAAGAATAATTAAAGAGAAATATGTGTAAGGTCCCTGGTTTGATACTGATTAAACGAGAGTGAACTTACCATATTTCCCAACAATACCGGCTTTCTTTGTACGTTTAGTCTGCAACAGTAGTGAACATGTCATGTCAACTCAAATACTAAATCATTTGGTAATGTAAAGCTACACACCAATGACAAATCAAACAATACAAATTATATTGATATCACGTGAATAACATCTAGAAACAGAAAGGCAACTAGACCTCAACCCAATTTGCAGCAGCTCTCTGAAGTTCAACACCCTCAACTCTATACTATGTGAGATTGCCAAGCATTGAAGCTTGCTATTTTCCTTTTGGTAATTGATTGTGCTATTAGTGAGTTTTGAAGATTTTAGAAATCTAAAGGAAAATTGATAGGAGAACTTGATATTTCCAATCAAATAATGCAAGCCAACAACTCTATTCACAACAAAACACAAAAAAAAAGGGGAGGTAATCAACAAGTTTCTTACGATGAAGTGAGTCATTCAGAAAACATGGTATGGGAAGTGCTGATTGGCAAGTTTCTCACTATAAGTATTAAAGATATTGTGCAGTCGCACAAAAGTGGATTCACATCAAAGCTATCAATTGGTTGTTAAAGAACCAGTGACATCCAAAGAAATTACCAAGTAAGGAGAATAAAATGGTGAGAATCTTTGAATTCATGGAATGCGTGCTGACAGGATGAGATGGGATGGTCTCGTGGATCACTCGGGGAGAGGAGAGCCTCATCTAACATTGGGGAGACATCAACACGAGTTCAGACTGGTGGAGCCGCTAGACGAACCCGTGTGAAGCAAGAAAATGCATAGTTAAACTTGGAGAACGAACAGATAAACCCTTATGCCCAGCTGAGAAAAATAACACTGAGCAAACTCCAAAATTACTGAAGCTTGAGAATCCCCTCAGAAAGCTAATGGTTACTCAACCCAAAGTCTGTGCCATCGAATCAGGGCATTTTGGGAGATCTCTTAAAATTAAATATAGTCTAAAGATGTTTGTACATGACAAGAAATCAAAATTTATTCTTTCACTTCTTTATCAGCTGCAGAAATAATTAACGTACACACCAATAACTGGAATTTGAGGCCCCCAACAATACTAGAATTCAACATTTTCGAGCACAGCAAATCAAAATGTAAAGCTGCTCATAACTAAATGGAATAAATTTCAGAAATACGACTATTCAACAATATAAACCGACACTAGAGTTTCACAAGCTCTACAGATCTTCCTCAACAGTAGATCTTGAAAACCTGGTATTCTAGGGCAGGCCTCAAATTCACCAGAGGGTTAAAGGGAGAAGAAGAGCTCTAAAGCTCCCTTCATCCATCAACAAAAATCATCAAAACCGAAGGCATTCGATGAGTATTAAAGCAAATAAAATTGCTTGCACAGCAACTGAAGTAAGACTCAAAGGACTAAAAGGAGATTCACAGAACATCCAGCTTAGCTTCACACATGAAACAGAGACGGGAAAAATTTACCATTTTCGTTCGCTTGAAAGATCTTCAGTGGTCGCTGGAGAGGGAAGACGCCGCGAAACCCTAGCTTACCTTATGTTCACCTTCAGGGCTTTCAACACGGTTGCTTTCGTTTTTATTGGTTTTATAGGGTACTTACGTGGAGAAGGGAAAAGCCAACTCCGATTCCAATTCCGATTCCTTAAAACTATACACTGAGTCAAGGAATAAATCTAAAGGAAAATTATCATATTTGAGTTTGGCTTTACAAAACTACCTACTCAATGTTTAATTTTACCGCATTACCAATAAAAATATACTGATTTCATATTTACCGGGAGAAGACTTGCAAGTGAGTCCAAGGTTGGAAGAATCGGATGTTATCCCATGCCGACAGAGAGGTCTTGATTAAATCAGTGGCAAATACCATGTCCAGTTATGCAGCGGCTCACTTTGCCCTCTTTATCTCTCATAATGACTCCATTAGAAAGGTCATATCAAATTTCTATTGGGGTCAGCAGGGGGAGGAAAAGAAAATCCACTAGATTTCATGGACAAGATTATGCAAATCTAAGGGAAGAGATCGTTTGGGAGTTAGAGAACCCACTTTTCATAGCCGTGCCTTACTTGCTAAGGTTGCATGGGGATTATAGGCTAACCCGAAATCCCTTTGGGCCAAGTTTATCCAAGAAATATACTTTCCTAAGTCTGATTTTCTACATGCCACTGAAGGCAATAAAACCTCATAGGCGTGGAGGAGTATTATGGTGGGAAGGAAGGTTCTTACACAAGGTTTAATTTGGCAGATTGGAACGGGAGCTAGTATTGACATTTGGGATTGTAACTGGGTACAATCTCTTCCAAATTTCAGAATTCAAAGTGCTAACCGATTAATTGCAGCATCTCAAAAATTTCTAATCTTATAGATACACCCACTCGAACATGGAAAGAGGATGTCCTTGATCAACACTTTCAAGCATCGGACAAAGCAACAATTCCAAAAATTCCTTTGAGCTTAAATCCAAGGGAAGAGAAACAGATTTGGGGTGGGTTTGCGAATGGTGTTTTCTCAGTCAAGTCTGCTTATCACATTCAGGTGAATCAGAGGGACCAGCTCATAACAGTGCAACCATCTTCTTCAAGGAGTGTGTGGGAGCATATTGCACCGGCTGAATGGAAACGCATATGGAACTGCACTACCCCCCCCCCCCCCAAAAAAAATAAAATCAAAGCCTTCCTTTGGTGTTGTTGTGCGCAGGGAGTCGCTTCAGGCGAAGGGCTCTCTAAGAGGCATGTCCCTATTGATCCCAACTGCTCTGCTTGCGGTTTCGCTGTGGAATCCTTCGATTATTTTCTCTTCTGCTGTCCCTTTGCGAAGGTATCTTGGTTTGGAAGTGAATTAA
Organism: Telopea speciosissima; assembly: GCF_018873765.1. Taxonomy (NCBI): domain Eukaryota; kingdom Viridiplantae; phylum Streptophyta; class Magnoliopsida; order Proteales; family Proteaceae; genus Telopea; species Telopea speciosissima. The sequence continues at coordinate 282 of NW_025318259.1, read as the reverse complement.
ACGTCATTATTCCCCCCAATGAAGAGATCAAACTGGCTACTATGCCTCAGAGATGGGACCGTTTTCATTTTGCAAGCAAGTTGGTGGGGAAGGAGACATTGAGCATGTTTGCTTTCATGTGCTGCTTTTTATGGATAGCTAGAAATGACCGCATCTTCAAGCATAAAGTTTGGACTCTAGTGGAAGTGATTAACCAAGCTCGATTGGCTTGTAAGGAATTCTGGAATGTGTCCCTAAGCTCCATAAACACAACTCTCAACCAGGACTTGACCTTGCCCATCG
>NW_025318258.1:0-9916 GCF_018873765.1 Telopea speciosissima | reverse complement strand
TACGATGTTGAGTGTCGTGACCTTCAAATCGATACCTATTTTGACATATGTTCATTTTCGGTTTAAACCAGACCGGGTGGGTTGTCAGAGGTTTTTTGGGTGCATTTCAGTACATTTTTGGACCTGGGATTTTCTAAAATGTGTCCTTATTTCTTATTAGACGTGTGGATGCAACGTTGAGGGGCGTGACCTTCGAATCGATTCCTATTTGGACATATTTTCATTTTTTGTTTAAACCATATCGTGTGGGTCGTTTGGGGTTATTTGGGGGCATTTCTGTACTTTTTTGGGTTTGGGAATTTCTAAAAAGTGTCCTTATCTCCTATTAGACGTTTGGATACGAGGTTGAGGGTCATGACCTTCGAATCGATACCTATTTCGGCATATGTTCATATTTTATTTAAAGCAGACCGGGTGGGTCATTTGGGGTTATTTGGGGGCATTTCTATATTCTTTTGGGCTTGGAATTTTCTAAAAAATTTCCTTATCTATTATTAGACGTGTGGATGCGATGTTGATTACCGTGACCTTCGAATCGATACCTATTTTGGCATATGTTCATTTTCGGTTTAAACCAGACCGGGTGGGTCGTTTGGGGTTATTTGGGGGCGTTTCTGTACTTTTTTGGGTTCGGTTTTTTTTTTTCCGATAAGTAAGAAGATTGTATTAGAAATGGAGGAAAAACTACAAAAGAAGGCATTCTCTAAGAACTCGACAAGGGAAAGAGAACCCAAAGCACGATGGGACAGGCCCCTTCAAACAAGAACCGAGCCAAAAAGGCTACAGCCTGTAATAAGTTACAAAATCCGAGTCCTGCTTAAGGTAGTCTATAAGGGCAGGGGGGAAATCTCCAGGATCCCAAACTACCCCATGTGAGTTGCAAGGGACTGCAGCCATAAAATCTGCTGGTCGATTTTGTTCTCTCCAAACATGGGTGAATTCTTCATTCTCAAATCATTAGCCAAAGCAAGGATTCTACTCTTGAAAGGTTGTACTTTCCAAGGTCCTACAACCTTGCCAGAAATAGTGTCAATTGCCAACTTGGAATCAGATCTGATAGAAACATCAAGGATTCCTCTCTCTATGCAAAGGGAGATGCCTCTATGCATAGCAGCCAGCTCCATGGAGAGAATGCAAAGTTCCAGCCCTTGGTTAGCAAATGCAGCTACAGGTTGTCCAATCGCATTACGAATCACTCCTCCAAAAGCGGCTCTACCATCGGACAGCGAACCATCACGTTGAAGGGACCACAAATTGTTAGGAGGTAAGAACCACGAGCATGGTCTCGGCATCCTAATAGTCCAATGAACTTGCAAGTTCCAGGCCAAGCAATGTGGGAATTAGCAGGGACTAGGATCCCCACTCAAAGAACCGGATGTGACTGCAGTCCTAACATCCCCCTTGATAGCTTCCACAATCTGATCCTTAGATCTAGCCTTTTGGCAAAAAATTCTGAAATTTCTTTCAAACCAAATATGCTTGACAGTGGCACAAAATGCAAACTTTAAAACCATACCTAAGCTCCCCGCTCTTCCTGCCGCATACCGAACCCAAATGGCAGCATCAAATATGTTCATGGGAGCCTGTCCATGAAGAGAACACATACCAAAGATCCTCCTCCAAATATCAATGGAAAAAGGGCAAGCAAAGAAAATATGGTTTCTGCTCTCAATACCAGCCCAACAAAACTCACAACTATGTTGAACCGGGATCCCCCTGTGAAGAAGATTATCCCTAGTGGGGAGAGCATCGACCAGACACCTCCAAGAAATAAAAGAGTTGGACTTAATGCTGCCTTCAAACCAAACTGCTTCACTCCAATCCACGGGGTTGGCCTTCACACGGGTGGCAGTCCAAGCCGATTTGGTTGAAAAGATACCTGTCGGATTGCCAGTCCAGAATACCAAATCCGGGTTGCCACCATGCAACTTATCAATGGAGGGGAGGGCTCTCCACACATCAGTAAGGTCAAAAGAGGTTGAAGGGCCAGGCAGCCAGTCTCCATCCCGAACAATTTCCTTGACAAGTGCATGATGGGCTGCAAGCGCATAAGATCCCGCATCATAGCAAATCCTACTACCAAACCTATTAAAAAGGACTCCCTCTAGGTGCGACTTGTCGAGCCAAAGTTTGGTAGATCTGCCATTGCCAATGAAGGTATTAATTAAAGGCAATGCCTTATCTCTATATTTCAAAACTTTCCTCCAAACCCAAGAGCAATTTTGCAACACCTTAACTGTTCAAAGCGATTCCTGCTTGAGGTACCTCTGTTGGACCCAATGCACCCAAAGTCGATTTTGCTTGGAGGCAATCCACCAGATTTGCTTCATAATACCAGCCACATTCATCTCCTTAACCTGCTTAAGCCCAAGACCTCCTTCAGTATTAGGCTTGTAGACCGCATCCCAAGAAATGAAGTGCATTTTCCTTTCAAGCAAGGGGCCTGACCAAAGGAAATTAGAAAACATGGACTCAAGCTGTGAGATAAGGTTACCTGGCAGCCCAAAAATACCAGCTCAGTAAATGTAGCATCCTTGGAGCACAAAAGAGTTAAGTTGGAGACGCCCAGCATAAGATAAAAACCTGGCTTTCCATCCTTCCAATTTCCTTTGAACCAAATCTAAAATAGGACTGCAATCTTTCAAGGACAGCCTGCCCGAGACAAGAGGGACGCCGAGGTACCTTATAGGGAGAGTGGTCTCAGAGAAACCCGTTAATTCCAAAAGTTCCATACTACTAGTTTGGGTTAGGCCCCCTACAATAATAGAGGACTTAGATCTATTGAGGTGCAGCCCTGAAAGACCTGCAAACTCGTTAAGACCCCCCAAACTAGCCAAAATAGATTCGCGGTTGGCCTTCACAAAGATCATTAGGTCATCCGCAAATATAAGGTGAGAAAGATGTAGAGCTTTACATCTAGGCAGCAATTTGATTTGACCATCTACTTCCAGCCTTCGTATAATTCCTGAAAAAGCTTCCATGGCAATAGTGAACAAATAAGGAGAGAGTGGGTCACCTTGCCTGATAACTCTATCTCCCTAGAAGTAACCTGTGGGGCTGCCATTAATGAGAACGGAGAACATGGGTGTGGTAACACAAGCCTTAACCCATCCAAGGAATTTCCCTGTGAAGCCCATCCTTTCCATCACTCCAAATAGAAAGTTCCTGTTCAAGGAGTCATAGGCTTTATGGAGATCAACCTTCAACACCACAGTGGGGTTGGCTGCTTTCTGCTCAATTCCTCTCACAATATCATGGCAAACAAGAATATTATCAACTATAGATCTTCCTTTGATAAAAGCTGATTGATTGAAATTGATCACCTCGCCGATAACCTTCTGGAGTCTATTAGAGATGATCTTAGTAATGATCTTGTAGAGCAAATTGCAAAGGGCAATGGGTCTATAGCCCACAAAGGAGGAAACATCTCCAGATTTAGGGATCAGAGAAATAAAGGTAGCATTAACAGAATAGGGCATAAAGGAGTTCTCAAAAAACCATTTAATAGCCTTGATAAGGTCCTCCTCAATAATCTCCCAGGTTGTTTTGTAAAATCTAGCCCCGAAACCATCAGGCCCTGGGGCCTTAGAATCTTTCATAGCAAAGACCACACCCTTGATCTCCTCTCTACTAATCTCCCTTTCCAATTCCAATATCTGAATTTCAGAAATAGCACCCGAAAGGTGGATAGAATTCGGGCATGTTCCCTCATCAATTGAATCAGTCCCAAATAAATTACAATAAAACTTTATAGCCTCTTCTTTAATCCTTTTTGGTTCATCAACCACCACTCCATTCTGATCAACAATCTCCAGAATATGCTTTCTATTGAATCTGCTGCGCATGGACTTATGAAAAAAACTATTATTTCCATCACCTAGTTGGAGCCATTTCACCCTAGATTTCTCCTTTAGGACCCTCTCCTCCATTTGCAAAGCACTCCAGAGCTTACCCTTGGCCTCTCTCTCTAGGATAATTAGAGAATCATCCATCGGATTCAAAGATATATCAGCCTGAATTCTGGAAAGTTCCTCTTCAGCCACCTTGACAGAATGAAAAACATCCCCAAAATCCTCCTTATTCCACTTCTTCAACTCAAGCTTAACATTCCTTAACTTTGCAGCGAAACAAAGAAGAGGATTGGACTACGGCTTTATAGGGAAAGCCCAGCCTTTCTTAACCACTTCAAAGTAATCTCCATGAGTAGTCCAGGCATCGAAAAATCTGAAAGGCTTTGGACCTGAATTGAAATTGTCCAACAGCTTAAGGATAATCGGACTATGGTCAGAGATACCAGGGCAAAGGAAATTTGCCTCAGAAAAACTTAGTTTATCCAGCCAATGGCTGTTAACTAAGACCCGATCAAGTTTACAACAAATTCTGTTGCTGCCTTTTTGGTTATTACTTCAAGTAAACATTTCTCCGTTCCACTTCAAATCAGCTAGGCCCGAATTGAAAATACAAGCGTTAAAGTCCTCTTCAGCCCTATGAAGAATGGCCTCCCCTCCAAGCTTCTCATTCTGATGTCAAACAATATTAAAATCCCCCATTACAGCCCAGGGGTTGATCATACCAGCAGCAATTTCCTCTATGTCCTTCCACAGCTCAAGCCTCCCCTCAAGAGTATTAAAAGCATAAATAGTGGTGCAGTGGAAGGCCAAAGAAGTACCAAGAATTCCAACTTTTAAATGAATAAATTGAGGTTTAGATTTAATGATCTCAACCTTTAAGCTCTCCTCATCCCAACCAATCCAGATTTTGGTATGGTGTTCTGGACTACAGTTATGGGTGAATTTCCATCCCCTTTTAAGGTTTTGAAAAGTAGTATTAACATTATTCTCCTTAACTTTTGTCTCCAAAAGAATAGCCAACCTATACTCCTTGGTAGCAAGCATTCTTTTGAGAGTTCTTTGTTTTTCAGGGGCATTCAGCCCTCTCACATTCCAGCATAGACTATTCATTAGGAACGATTAGAAGGAGGGGTTGGAGCCAGCTTCTTACCCCCCAAAGCCAATCCAATCTCAGTCCCCTTCACAGCCGAACTAGCATTGGCAGTGATTTCAATACGCTGAGGCTTGCAAGAAGCCAAAAATCTTCTCCTTCCCTGCTCCCTTAATCCTCTCCCCTCTCTATCTAAATTTAAAACAATGGGGATAGTGGGGTTGGGCATACCTTCAAATGTGGGGTCTTTCAAAGATAAGCTAGCCGAATCCTTTCTTCCTTTGGTGGAGAGGCTGGCAGTTTTGGAAATCAAATCTGGCTGGGCAACATCTTTAGCTCCTTCTTCAATGACATCACCATCCAACATGGCCCCCTCATCAAGAATCTTCAAAAGAGAATCCCTAATAGAGCTCCCCCAATCAGCATTGCTTACCAAAACTAAAGTGGAAGATTTATTACCTTCCATAAGTGCCTCACTCTCCTTCTCTCCACCCTCACCAATTCTTTCCTTCATGGTCAACGCATGGGCTTTAGTAGGAGAAGACCCAGCTATCACATTCATCCCATTTGAATTTTCCAAAATCTCCACACCATCCAAGCCAGCTATACCTTTTATTCCAAGATTCTCCCCATCTTTCGTAATTAAAGAATCCCTTGGATCCTGCCCTACGTCCAGCTCATCTCCTAATAAGATGTTGCAAGAATCAACATCCAACATTAGCTCCCTTGGATCATAGGCAACTTCCTCCATTAGATCTTCCAGCAAAGCAAATGCATTGACATGAACAACGTCCTTCCCCTTACCAGCTACAATCTTGGTTGGAGAATTAGGAAGATTTCTAGAACCAGCAGATTTGGAAATCCCCATAGATTTTGTGATCCCAGCAGAATCTTTCACCCAAGTTGGTACCTCCATTTGAATTTTGAATCTCAGCCCCATCACCATCATGCATGGCCTGAGCACCACCACCATGTCCAGCTCCGGCCACCTGAGAATGACACCAGCTTTCACCCTCCACTCTTTTTGGCTGTTACCCTTCTGTGTAGCTTGATTAGCACCACATTGACTAGTGGCATGGCCAAAAATCATGCAGCAATTGCAGCGGGGAGGGCACCATTCAAACTTCACTTTTTGAAAGAACACCAACCCCTTCATCATCATGGACAGCCACTTGCTCTGGGACATCATGGGTAGCCTCAATTCCACACATAAGTGGGCATAGGAGAGCCTTTCCTTAGTCATTGTCATTTTGTCAGTGGCAATCGGTTTGCCGATAACACTAGCAATCGAACTCAAAGCCTCCACATTCCAGAAGTGAAATGAAAGGTTGGGGAAAGTAATCCAGATAGGAATGGAGTTTAATTCAACCTTTTCAAGCTTCATTCCTGGTTTCCAAGGCCGGAGGATCAAGTGTCTTCGCTGCGCAGTCCATGGTCCTCCTTCTAGCACTTTAATTTTATCTTCCTCCAAATTGAAACGGAAAACAAAGAATCCACTCTCTAAAAGATTAACATCCACATGCCCAGAAATACTCCATTGTTTCAGCAGCACTTCCTTAACATAAGTAAAACTTGGCCTACACCAATGAAATGCCCAAGAAGAGTGTTCTTCCATTTAGATAATTCTGCCTTCAGATGGTGAAGAACATTGTGCAACACGCATACCATCAATACAAATAGGCTCAATGAAACTTAACTCCAAACCTTCACTATTAAGAGAGCTTGAAGAAGATTGAAAGAATGAAGTCCAGGACACCCCCTTCCTAACAGCTTCTCCATGCATATCCATTCCCGATCCTGCCACCAAAACACCACCACCACCCGAGGAGGATCCCCCACCTGAAGCAACTTCTCTCGGCCTTGATCCACCACCAAGATCACCACCTGCCGACTTAGAACCGCCATCCACCGAACCCCTAGCTTCCCCCTCTCCCGGAATGGGTGGAGGAAGAAGACCATCAGTCGAAGCCAATGGCCCGCCGGCCATCACCAAGAGCAACCACCTAGAGCACCACACTCAAAATCTCCAGAGCTTCTCTCACCTCTAAAAATTGGGTATTATTTTCGTAGGGAATATTTCTCCTGGGGTTTGGTTCTTTCTAAAAAGTGTCCATATCTCTTGTTAGACGTGTGGATAGGATGTTGAGGGTCGTGACCTTCAAATCGATACCTATTTTGGCATATGTTCATTTTCGGTTTAAACCAGACCGGGTGGGTCGTTTGGGGTTATTCGGGGGCATTTTTATACTTTTTTTGGGTTTGGTATTTTCTAAAAAGTGTCTTTATCTCTTGATAGACATGTGGATGCAATGTTAATTGTCTTGACCTTCGAATCGATGCCTATTTTGGCATATGTTCATTTTCTATTTAAACCAGACCGGTTGGGGTGTTTAGACTTATTTGGGAGCATTTCTATACTTTTTTGGGTTTGGTATTTTCTAAAAAGTGTCCTTATCACTTTTTAGACGTGTGGAAGCGATGTTGAGGGTCGTGCCCATCGAATTGATACCTATTTCAGTATATGTTCATTTTCGGTTAAAACCATGCCTGGTAGGTTGTTTGGGGTTATGTTGGGGCATTTCAATTCTTTTTTGGCCTTGGGATTTTCTAAAAAGGGTCCTTATCTCTTATTAGAAGTGTGGATGCGATGTTGAGCGTTGTGACCTTCGAATTGATACCTGTTTTGACATATGTTCATTTTCGGTTTAAACCAGACTGGGTGGGTCCTTTGGGGTTATTTGGTGCCATTTCTGTACTTTTTTGGGCTTAGGATTTTCTAAAAAGTGTCCATATTACTTATTAGATGTGTGGATACGATGTTGAGGGTCATGACGTTCGAATCGATAGCTATTTTGACATATGTTCATTTTCGGTTTAAACCAGACCGGGTGGGTCGTTTAGGGTTATTTGAGGGCATTTTTCGTACGTTTTTGGGTTTGGGATGTTCTAAAAAGTGTCCTTATCTCTTATTAGACATGTGGATGCGATGTTGAGTGTCGTGACCATCAAATCGATACCAATTTCGACATATGATCATTTTTGGTTTAAAAGACACCGGGTGGGTCGTTTGGGGTTATTTGGGGGCATTTATGTAATTTTTTAGTTTTGGATTTTCTTAAAAGTTTCCATATCCCTTATTAGACGTGTGGATGCAATGTTGAGGGTCGTGACCTTTGAATCGATTCTTATTTCGTCATAAGTTCATTTTCGGTTTAAGCCAGACCGGATGGATCGTTTGGGGTTATTTGGGGGCATTTCTGTACTTTTTTGGGTTTGATATTTTGTTAAAAGTGTCATCATCTCTTATTGGACGTAAGGATGCGATGTTGAGTGTCGTGACCTTCTAATCGATATCTATTTCGGTATATGTTTATTTTCTGTTTAAACCAGACCGAGTGTGTCGTTCGGGGTTATTTGGGTGCAATTCTGTACTTATTTGGGTTTGATATTTTCTTAAAAGTGTACTTATCTCTTATTAGACATGTGGATGCGATGTTGAGGGTTGTGACCTTCGAATCGAAGCCTATTTTGACAAATGTTTATTTTCTGTTTAAACCAGACCGGGTGGGTCATTTGGGGTTATTTGGGGGCATTTCTGAACTTTTTTGGGCTTGGGATTTTCTATAAAGTGTCCTTATCTCTTATTAGACGTGTGGATGTGATGTTGAGAGTCGTGACCTTCGAATCGATACCTATTTTGGCATATGTTCATTTTCGATTGAAACCAGACCGAGTGGGTCGTTTGGGGTTATTTGGGGGCATTTCTATACTTTTTTGGGTTTGGTATTTCCTAAAAAGTGTCATTATCTCTTATTAGACGTGTGGATGCGTAGTTGAGGGTCGTGACCTTCGAAGTGATACCTATTTCAGCATATGTTCATTTTTGGTCTAAACTAGACAGGGTGGGTCGTTTGGGGTTATTTGGGGGCATTTCTGTACCTTTTCGGGTTTGGTATTTTCTAAAAAGTATCCTTATCTCTTATTACACATGTGGATGCGATGTTGAGTGTCGTGACCTTCGAATCGATACCTATTTCGGCATATGTTCATTTTCTATTTAAAACCGACCTGGTGGGTCGTTTGGGGTTATTTGGGTGCATTTCTGTACTTTTTTGGGTTTGGGATTTTCTTATTAGACGTGTGGATGCTATGTTGAAGGTCGTGACCTTCTAATCGATGCCTATTTTGGCATATGTTCATTTCTGATTTAAAACAGATCGGGTGGGTCGTTTGGGGTTATTTGGGGGCATTTCTGTACTTTTCTGGGCTTGGGATTTTCTATATAGGGTCCTTATCTCTTATTAGACGTGTGGATGCGTTGTTGAGGCCCGTGACCTTCGAATTGATACCTATTTTGGCATATGTTCATTTTCGGTTTAAAACAGACCGGGTGGGTTGTTTGGGGTTATTTGGGAGCATTTTTGAACTTTTTTGGTCTTGGGATTTTCTATAAAGTGTCATTATCTCTGATTAGATGTGTGGATGCGATGTTGAGTTTCGTGACCTTCGAATCGATACCTATTTCGACATATGTTCATTTTCGGTTTAAACCAGACTGGGTGGGTTGTCAAAGGTTTTTTGGGTGCATTTCAGTACATTTTTGGACCTGGGATTTTCTAAAAAGTGTCCTTATTTCTTATTAGACATGTGGATGCAATGTTGAGGGGCGTGACCTTCGAATCGATTCCTATTTGGACATATGTTTATTTTTTGTTTAAAGCAGATCAGGTGGGTCGTTAGGGGTTATTTGGGGTCATTTCTTGCTTTTTTAGGTTTGGTATTTTCTAAAAAGTGTCCTTATCTCTGATTGGACCTGTGGATGCGATGTTGAGTGTCGTGACCTTCGAATCGACACCAATTTTGACATATGTTCATTTTCCGTTCAAACTAAACCGGGTGGGTCGTTCGGGGTTATTTGGGTGCATTTTTGTGCTTTTCAGGGTTTGGGATTTTCTAAACAATGTGCTTATCTCTT
>NW_025318257.1:0-9920 GCF_018873765.1 Telopea speciosissima | reverse complement strand
CCTATTAACTCAAATTAAAAGAATCTAACTTAAAACAACTAATTTAAAAGAAGATTCCATACTAGCCAATAGGATTTAAGGACCTATTAACCAATAGGAACACTTCATTTAAATTAGACCAATTGAACCAATTGGGTGCAACCATTTCTAAACCGGTTCAATCTAAAAACAGGAAGAAAAAAAACTAATTATGGAAAATAATAATCCTAATCTATGGCTCCCTAATCAAGCCCTAAGTTCAGGGCTTCTTCTTCTTCTTCTTCTTCTTCCTACTTGGAGCTGCATCACTTGGTTGGCAATATAAGGAGCAGGGTGGCGGGGTGGAAGGGTAAGTTGTTGTCGTCTGGGGGTCGTGTTATCCTGTTGAGACACGTTTTCGCTTTAATCCCTATCCATGTGTTTGCCACTTTGGAGCCTCCTAAGGCTGTCTTACATCGGATCTATGGAATTTTGGCTGATTTCCTCTGGGGCAAGTCGGAGTGGGGCAAGCGTAGGCACTGGGTGAGTTGGCGAAAGGTTTGTAGGCCTCTGGAGGAGGGGGGTTTGGGGGTCAGTCTGTTGGAGGAGGTTGGCCTCTCTCTTAGACTAAAAGGCCTCTAGAGAGTCATGGCTGATCGCTCCCTTTGGAGTAATTTTTTCAAGGAAAAGTTGCTGAAAAACTGCCATCGTGCTTTGGCGTTGCCTAATGGTGTGGACTCTAAATCTTGGCGAAATGCTTTGGCATGTAAGGAGGTTCTTCTGGCCAACTCTAGGTGGTTGGTTGGCATAGGTGATGTTCTCTTCTGGCTGGATGATTGGTCAAGGATGGGGCCGTTGATTGATTATATGGACAATGCCATACAGACTGATACTGCTCTCTGTGTTAAGGATGTGTTGGGGGAGAACGGCTCATGGAACCAAAATATTTTACTCCAAATTGACTTTGATGGAGTAAGGTAGAGTATTCTTGCGGGTAACTTTACTCTTTCTCCCAATGTGGACCGGCTGGTTTGGACCCCCTCTAGCGATGGTTGGTTCTCAATGAAGTCCGTTTAGAATACGGTGAGGTGTTGCTCGCCAGTGGTTCCCTATGCTAGATGGATTTGGAATCAAACTTTGGCAACAAAGATTGCTTTCTTCACTTGGCAACTCTTTAATGGGTTGATTCCTACGGATGATTCCTTGATGGAGGTTGGTATCCCTCTGGTGTCTAAGTGCAACTGTTGCGGGAGGCCAAGGAGTGAATCCACAAATCATTGCCTTGTGTCTAGTGGGACGGCTGCCAAGGTGTGGAGTTTCTTTTCAGGGATTTTTTATGTAGCGATTGTCCATGCCCAGGATGTCAGAAGCCGACTATTGCTTTGGCATGAGGGCAAGCTGCAAGAATGTCAATGACTTCATTGCAGGGTTCTTGCCTTCTTTGATAGTTTGGAAACTTTGGAAGGAGAGGTGCAATAGAAGGCATGGGGAGCGGATGCGTTTGGCAGTAAGTATCATTGAGAGCATTAAGGTTTGGGTGAACCTCTTACCGTTGCCCCCTAAGCTTGGCAAAGCTTCCTCAGTTAGAGGTGGGCAGATTCTTCATGCTCAAGGGATCTTGGCCCCCCCTCCTAGGCCGTAACATCCCCTTCCTATTTTTTGGTGCCCGCCTTTTGTGTCGGTTAAATTGAATGTGGATGGTGCGTGTAGAGGGAACCCAGGTCTAGGTGGAGGGGGTGGAGTTATAAGGGACACAGAGGGTTTCATTTTGGCAGCCTTCGCTAACTTCTACTGTGCCTGCAAGAACTCTATTGCTGAGCTTCGTGCATTGAGAGATGGCTTAAAGTTATGCTGTGACTTAGGCCTGTCCGGGGTTGTGGTTAACTCTGATTCAGTCACCACCGTGAACATGGTTGGGCTAAAGAGATGTAATCTATGGAGGGGCTGGTACTGGTTCCAAGAAGCACTGGAGTTGAATGGGTTGGTCAGCCCTTGTATTTCTTTTGCATTTAGGGAAAGTAATACTGCCAATTGGTTGGCTAACCACGCCTGCGAATCTGCGATATAGGGTCTTCCACCACCTTTAAGCAGGACAATTTGCCTCTAAGTGAATTCCAACGTATCATTGGGGAGGACAGGGCTGGTTTGCCAGTTCTTAGATTGTAACTCCCAGGTTCGTGTGTTTATACCTTGCCTTTTGGGCTAGGGGTAAGGTGGCATGTCCCCCCCCCTCTTGTATTCGTTCATTCTTTTTGGAAATCAATAAAATCCTAGGGGTTGGCCCGGGTCCCAATTAATATTCGGGTTAAAAAAAAAAGGTCTCATTTCTCCTAGCCATGTTCGTACAGGAGAACAACTTGCAGATTTATTTACGAAGTCTTTGGGGAGTGCTATAATAGATTATATTTGTAACAAGTTAGGCATGATTAATATCTATGCTCCAGCTTGAGGGGGAGTGTTAGTAGGACTGTTTCATGTATCGATTCTGTTCCAGGGGTAGTTTGGGTATTTTCTGTTTTCTTGTATCTTAAGTCACTTTCTATATATAATGAATAAAGGGGTAGCTCTCACACTAAGTGAAAGTCTCCCAAGGGTTACACAAACTTATCGGCTCCTCTTCTCTTCTTCTCTCTTCTCTTCCTCTCTTCTCCCTTCTTCCTCTCTTCTAGCATTTACAAGACAAGTGGTGGTGAGGATTTTAACGATAAATACCGATACAGGAGATTAGTAGTTAAACTTATTTACCTAACTGTTACTAAACTTGACATCTCCTTTGTTGTGGGTGTCATTAGTCAGTTTACGCAATCTCCAAAGAAGGTACTGGTAGGCAGCTTGTCAAACTGTCTTCAATGGTTCCCGCACCCCATGATAATCAAATAACATATAATAGAGACCCTAGTTTGTTATCATACCATCATTAACTAGGGTCTGAACATATAAGGCAGCATTAGGTTGCTGCAACCCACGAACAGAAAATCCTTAGATTATCAAAACTAGAATCAATGGTTGACTGGTTATTAATGCTCTGATACCATGTAGCAACTAGCAAGAAAGAATCTAATAACCAGTCAACCAGAGGCTGAAGAAAAGAAGAAGCAAAGAGAAGAATAGAAGGAGAGACGATGGAGAGAGAAGAGGTAAGAAGAGAACTGATCCAACGATAGAACCAGCGTGTGTTCTATTGCTGGACTTCATGCGTATTTATAACATCAGAAAATAGAATTACAATCACACAAGGAAATGAAAAAGGAAACATAAGAAAACTGCCTAACAAAAACCTACTACAACTCTCTCACGATGGGGACACTCCAACCTATTGTGAGAATCACCTACTCTACTAACGCCAACAAAGCCTGGGCCCACGACCCCATAGGACAGTAACTTAACAGTATACATTCAACAAAATAGTGCAAGATAGCTTGATTGTTTGCATCTATAGTTAGACAAACAATCCCCATTGAAGAAGGTGAATTATAAAACGAAGACAAGCTTCTGATGAGACTATGACCTATTGATAAATGATGATTGATGACCTTTTCTTCTGAACAGGTCGGACTGCAATGCTTTAATCAGTTAGGATGTGAAATTCATTACATTTTTCTTCCCTACAGACTGATGTAATACAAAAACTTAACTTACCTCAGATAACATGTTTTATCTTTTCGAGAAAGAATGTTTACAATATGGCTACAGATATTAAAGAGTCGTTAAACAACATAATTGCATTACTGAAAATGTCCTACCAAACCAATGAATCACTTTTCATTAAATTTCAAAGAAAAGCTGACAGTGGTACACATCTAACATATCCATCACTTGCCTATATTTACACACATGTGAACATAATGTAACCCAAATTCGGAGGTTCAAACCCAAAACAAACGACACAGCTAAGTGTATAAACAGAATAGATGAAAATGCTAGCTATCATACTATATAGATGTCAATCAGTTCTAAATAGACTTACCGAATTTGTCGAGGCATATCGAAAAACACGGTCTTCATAAAGCAAATCATCCTCCTTTCCAAGGACCAAATCTGTCACAGATTCAACCAAACTCTTCTCAGGCAGATTATTATTTGGATCAGATCGTTCATCTGTTCTTGATTCCTCAATTCCATCACCCCAATCTTGACTCCATGAAGAACTGTCGACTCCATGTGTCCCGGCAACAAGCCAATCTTCCCACTCTCGACTCTCTGCATTTGTCATTTCTTCCTGTGCCTCCCTCAGCTCTGTAATTGCCTCAACTCTCCTCTTCCATGCTTCAAACTTGTCTCCCTCTGAAAGTTCCTCTTCGCTTGAGTCATTAGAATCCTCAAGCATATCATCCTCCTTTAAACCAAGCCAATTTCCTTCTTCATCAAAAAAGAACTTCTGCCACCATTTTCGCTTCCTTGAATACCCTTTTTTGGCATTTGGAATAAACCCACAAAGCCGCCTTCTTCCACAAGTCAGTGAAACCAAAGAACTCGATGTATTGTGAGAAGGAAGATGCTTCTGAAATGCACCACGATTAAAGAGGATAAAGCTCTCACAATGTACAATGGAAGTGCTCATTAAGAACGTGAATAGGAAGACACATTTTTCAGCTCTGCAAAACCGTAAAGCCCTTAAGATTATGCACTCTAACTTTCTCATGTACCATGAAAGTAACCATGGAACGGCTTGCTACCAACAGAATTGAACTAAAACCCGCATCATTCGAACTCACAAAAATGTAACAATCATTGCATACAAAATTCATGAATTCCTCATAACCATCCACGAAATGCAAGCATGAAGCAGAACAAACCGCCAAGGAAGAAAAGAGAACATCAAAAGTCTTTGAATTCCAAAAATATCAAAGCCCTTCATGCATTTGGGGGGAAGAAAAATCGAAAGGAAGTCAAGCATGTCGCCTACGAACCTAGACGTATAGCTTTAGAAACTCTTTCATAATTCGTTGAACAAACAAAAATACTATAACCGCCCGTCTTTGAGTTCTTAGAACTTTAAAAAGCCCTAGAATTGCTAAGAAACTCTCCCTTACCCGACCCGCCGCTTTTTCCCCTTCGAGGCTTCGACAGTCAGCTACGCCAGCTGTGGAGTGTGTAAAGACGGAGCAGAAGCTGGAGGAGATAACTGTTTCTGCAATCAGATAAACCTGTTTCCCCTGTCCGTAAAACACGAAACGATCGGTTTCACAGAATTACTTTAATACCCCCACATTATTATTTTTTAATCAAACAAACAAAATATAATATTACATTATGAATATTGTACTAATCTAACAACTGTGGCTACTTGATTTTATCAAAAAACAAAACTGAACTCTCAACTAGACAGAGAGAACTTTACCATAAAGCAAATTAAACATATCTGATGTGGACAATTATCCACCGCAATGAACGAATCCAGATCATCTCCTTGTACCAGGAGAGTAGTTACTCTCCTACAATGCTGGTGAGATGACACGTGATAATGGAGAAACCAAATACCTGTTATTCCTGTCTCATTAGTTTTATAATTTTTTATTCAAACCCTCTTCTCTCTCACTTGTTTTGTTTATTTATTCAATCCTTTTATTTATTTATTTTTGTTGCTTTTTAATTTTTTTAACACATTTTGTTGGACAAGTGTGTGTCCATCAAACTCAGTTTGGTCCGGTTCAACCCAGTTCACCTTTGTATTGAACATTTATACATTTTAGTTTGATATTGTCACATGCGATATAAACTTTTTGAGCATTATGTGTCCGTAAGTTTTACTTAAAATGGTAGTCACGACTAGGGCTTGGGCTGGCACCTTTATCATATGGTTGTCGCATTGAGTATGCCTAGACATGTGATGTCAGGGTACGAATGCGAGTGCTCACATGTTTGATGTGTGCATTGGCGAAGAATCTACTTTGTCGATTCCCTCAAGTATTACTGTCAGATGTAGGAAGGGATAGACATGTGTCACCAACACCCTATGCCTGAGGGAACCCTGTCGCTGCAAAGTGTGACTGCATTCTTTGGTTCATCAATGACTGAGACTCAAGCGAGTCAAAGCCGATGTTCTGGGAATGCGTGAACACTTTGTGAGTGAAGGAATTATCCAACATGGTCACCACTGCCCGATTGGGGAACACCAAGATTGAGCCTGTCTGTGTATGGTCGGATCAGAATCTGGATCCGGTGTCGTTTTGGAAATGGTTTTGCAAAAATCTATTTTACATAAAATGATAGATTATTTATAATTATTTGAACAAAGTGTTTTGTCGAGTTTTTGCGGGACTCGATCAGATGCACAGACGATCGTATATGGACATGTACTATGGATTGGGGTTTGGCAGTACATGTGTACATGCCCTAGATTCCTTAATGATGGTGTTGATTAGTGGGGGGGTTGTATATGATAAATTGTTATCATATAGGGAGTTATTTGGAATTTGCTATTTTAATTGGCTTTTTATTTAATTAATGGATATGGTGCTATTTGTAATTATCCATATATATTAAATAAAGTAATTAATTAATACTTTCCCTATTAGATTCTGCTTCTTCACCAAGCTATGGAATCTGAAATAAACAAATAGAGTAAATCAGGAGAGAGAGTGTCAGACTCTCACAGGGATTCTTCCCATCTGGGTTTTGGAAACCCATCTATAAATTGAACCCAAAACGCAGGAGGGAGGCAGGCTTCTACATTTTTCACAGCCACCCCCTCCCACGTTTTGGCTCTCCTTCTCTCTCTCTTGTGATTTCTTCTTCTTACTCTCTAGTTTTGAGAGCTAGGGTTTTAGAAAACCAGATCTGGTTGGAGAAATATTCGGATTGACATGGAGAACCTTGGTAGCACCATTAGAGGTTCAGATCTGTCTGCTTGGAGTGCTTCTTGGAGGAAGAACCACTGTCTATTAGAGGAGCAACACTTGAGCCTCACCAGGTTAGTAGTTCTTGCTTAATTCCTTTTGTTTTAATTGTTTAATATTTATGGGATGCGAAATAAACTCGAATCGATTTATTTTCATTGCGCATTCGAGTATGGGATGGATCCCTCTTGCCATGTGATGACTAGAGATGTATTTTCTCTGTCCCTAATGTGTTCTATAATTGCGTGGGACACATGAGGGAAGGAGAAACCCTATTAGGGATGCACCAGGGTTCCCATGGGCAACCATGGGAAACCCTAAAATTAAAATGGGGTACCCATGAGACACCATGGGATAACCTAGGGCGTGTAATACCCTAATTGGTTTATAATTGGTTTCTTTAGGGAACCATGGTTTGATCCCTGGACCGTAGTTTTGTCTACAGTGTGGTATCAGAACCACCTTTCCCACCTATGAATATTGAATAATTAATGGTTAATATGATTATCATGAGTGGGATGCAAGTTGGCACATGGGAGGTTAAAATTATGGTTGTTGTAACAACCTTCCCATGTGCATATGGGTAGTTACAAGGTTGTTAGAGTAACAACCTACCCATGTGATGATAGATTTGATTATTGATTTATTTATTCCAATTATTGAAGCATATGTCGAAATAGGGTTATTTTTTATTTAAAATTTTAATCATGGATTATATATGGGGGGGGGGGGGGAGCGCACACTGCCAAGCCTCTGTGCATGCCCTCCCCCTTTTGCCTGCCTATGTGCGCAGTCCACACATGGGCTGCTGCATGCGGGCGCAAGCAATGGCTGTGACCTGCAGAGTCAAGCTGCCAGTGCGTGGGTCGCCGCCTCGGCCGCGGACCCATGGTAGTGCCTCGACGTGCGATGTGGGCTGCATGCACCCCCCTTTGATTCCCTCTAGTTTTTAATAAATAAAAAAAAGGGTATTTTTTCAAAACAGTTTTTTAAATGTTTGTTTTGTTTTTGGAGGGAGAAGATGGGTGAAGGGATCCCTCCCTCCACCCACTTATAATTAAAATGTGATTTTAATTTTATAGGCTTGGATACATGTTATCACATGTGATGTGGTGGTTCAATAATTGAAGTAATCCATGTTAATTTTGGTTTACTTGTTTTAATGTCCATGCATGAAATTATATTATGATGTGATTATGGGAATGGCATTCTAATAAAATGGATGGATTGTTTATGTATGTGATACCTGGGGTTATGGGTGGATGTGATACTTCTCTCTCTTTCTCTCTCTCCCCCTATCTTTTTTATAAACAAATGTACTCCACCCCATGGGCAGCCCAAATGGTGGGTTGGTTTCTCCATGTAGGGTTTCTTTATTATTATGGAAAGGAAAGTGTATATAATTTTTCCTAGGTTTCCATTGTAATTTTAGAGGAGTTAGGACTCCCAGGGCATGTTGATGGTGATCCACATGTGGCGCTCAAAGCTTATAGAGATGCAAATCACCTACTTTGAAGACGTGATCGGGTGGAGGAGATGATCGAGGCATGGCATCTATGGCATAGTTGATGCACCCAAGTTGTTAGTTTATTTTTATTGGGAGGATTATTTAATTGCTTCTAATAAAAATGCCGCCATCCCATAATCACCTTTAATCAATGTTGATTAATTATGAATGTTTAAATCTGTCCATGATATGTGAGAGTTGATTAATCCCTCATTATTCATAATACATGTATGATATGGACTAGTCTTAATCGGTAGACATGTCCATGGCCTCCTATTGAAGATAAATGTAGAAAGTGTGTGACATGACCCCGCATAAGCCGACAGGACATTGCCAGGACCTCTGTCACACATTTATCTATATTTATCTCTATCTAGATACGTTAGGGTATGGATAGTGAGAGGGCACTGCGATAGTGGGCCATCTTTCATGATTCCATGATTTTAACTAATGCAATAGGTAAGTACATGACTTGGGTGTATGTCAGCCAACAGGATCTGGACATGACACCCAGGTGGCCAAAAATATTGGAAGCCCATGAGGCGGACAGCTTAGTCCACACTACCACGGTGTGTATAATGACTCCTGACAGGGTAAGTTATGCATACAAGGGTTGTAGGTATCCAATTCATCTTTTGGGTTATGAGGGAAACCCAAATCATGAAAGACCATTGATGTGTGTGTGCTCAATTATTTTTTAATGGTTGTTCATTAGCATGTGGTT
This sequence comes from Telopea speciosissima, assembly GCF_018873765.1. Taxonomy (NCBI): domain Eukaryota; kingdom Viridiplantae; phylum Streptophyta; class Magnoliopsida; order Proteales; family Proteaceae; genus Telopea; species Telopea speciosissima. The sequence continues at coordinate 892 of NW_025318257.1, read as the reverse complement.
TTTACTTATACATGTGTAGTTTATTATACGATGACTGTCGTTAATTCCAACCTATTAACACTCATTAGCGAATACAAACTTAACGGTACAAACTATGTCGATTGGTACCGGAGCATTAAGTTGCTCCTGACTGCTGAAGGACTGTATATAGTTCTAGATGAACAAGTTCCTCCTCAACCCGACCCGAACGATTTTGAGGCAAATGAAGAGATGCAAGATTTCCTCATGAGGGATTCCAAGGCATCGCTTTATATCCTAGGATCGTTGAAAAAGTCAGTTCTGGACTCGGTCAAGGATATACGCACTGCTGGGGGTAAGATGGATAAGCTTGCTGAATTGTTTAACAGGTAGTTGATACACGCCCATTCTGATGTGGTGAGTCAAATCCACAATACCAAGATGTCACAAGGGATTCCAGTGATGGATCATCTAATGAAAATGATCAATCTGTTTGAAAAACTGGAATCCATGGGAACTGATTTCAGCCTGCGATACAAGACCAATGTGATCCTAGCGTCACTCACCCCTGCCTATGCACCCTTTAAGATGTCCTACAAAATGTCTGACAAGGAGATGGAGCTCACCGAGCTTGCTAACGCACTGGTAGAGGCTGAAGCATCCTTGAAAAAGGACAAGGCTGAGGTTAATGCAACTGAGGCAAAGCCTTCTTCAAGTGGGAAGAAGAAGAAAAAGGGAAGTAAGGGTAAGACCCTGAAAACCAAGGGTGGGAAGTCTGGCAATAAAGGCAAAGGCAAGTGCTTTTATTGCAAGAAGGAGGGTCACTGGAAAAGGAACTGTCGTGCTTACCTAGCAACTTTGAAAGATAAGAAGCCGGATGAAACAGAGGCTGCTAAAGAAGGTACATGTGATGTTCACGTTCTTTACGAGTCTA
>NW_025318256.1:0-9925 GCF_018873765.1 Telopea speciosissima | reverse complement strand
TCTCAAACTAATGGTGTAGTGGAAGCCGACAACAAGAACATAAAGAGGATAATACAAAAGATGACTGATAAACACAATGATTGCGCCGACCAAGTTGCCCTACGCACTTTGAGCATACCGAACATCCATCCGAACTTCGATTGCGGCAACACCCTACTCATTGGTCTATGGAATGGAAGCAGTCCTTCCAATCAAATTAGAGATACTCTCCCATTGGGTCATGATGGATAATGACATTCCAGAACAGAATGGGTCAAAACAAGAGTCCAAGAGCTAAACCTCATTGAGGAGAAGAGGATGCATGCCATGGACAATATGAAGAAATACCAAAAAAGAATGATGCAAACATTCAACAAGAAGGTGGTACCATGCCAACTATCCGTTGGTGATTTGGTGCTTAAAGAGCAGCGAGCACCCATACATGATCCACGAGGTAAATTTAGGCCCAATTAGAGCGGCCCTTACATGATCAAGGAAATACTATCTGGCTAAGCGATTCAAGTAGTGAATCTAGATGGGATCGAGCTTCTCTACCTAACAAACATGGATCAGCTCAAGAATTATTATGTCTAAAGTTTTCTAAACAAAGGAACTACGTTCGACCTAATCCATTACAAACCTAAGGGTACGTAAGCATCTTGGTGAAATAATATTAGGATTAGTCACATAAAAAAAAAAGTTAAATTCAAAGTTTAGTCCATAAAGAAAAATAACAAGCAATTATTAAAAAATAAGCGAAAAAAAAACTAAAACTACTCTTGGCAATCAAATCATCCTAATAACTTAGGTCTTCCACCTTCTTCTGCAACTTTGCAATCCTCGCCTTCAAAACCACCGGGTCATCCGTGTCTTCACCATCATCTTCCTCCACTTCCTTGGAACATTTGGAACTTGAGGAGCTTGAAGATTTCTTTCGCTCCCATGTCAACCTCCTCCTTACAGTCTTCTCTTTCCCCTTGGGTCTTCACCTAATCTTCATACTCAATAGTCATCCCACCATCATCAACAACCCCCACATTCTTCAGTATTGTCTTGGATCGCCACAGACTAGCAATCCTTGTCACCATGTCTCTATCTAGTTGGTTTGGTGGATAGAAATTCACCAAATCCCCAGGTACATCCAAAGTCAGTCTGTACTGTCGATGCAATCAATTAGGTATATAGAAGGAGGTGTGGCCTAATCCCATTAGGTGCACATAGTTACACCCAGAAGAGTTCAACACTGGAGCATCAACAGGCCACCAAGAACACCACCAATGGATATCATCAGAAGAAATATGGGAAAGAGCATGCTCCCAAGTGTCCCAATGATGATACTCCATTACTTCTGAACAGAGGCGATAGTGCTTAATCTTGAAATCTCCTCTCATCGGCTTCACAAATTGCAGCCTCTCCTAAAGCCAAATCTGTACAAATAGAATAAGGGTAGTTCTAAACACATGGCAAAAATGAAGAAAAGAACATCACAAGGAGAAGAACGGAGAATACCTACAACAAGTAAGGACTGCTCGACAAGTCTTCACTACGTGGGGTGTGACTCCCACTCAGGATATCCAGTCCTCACATCGTCCCCGCCAAGATAGTAGGAACGATATCACCACCCTGCTGGATTTGCTTGACGACTTCCATCAGCATAGGGGAAGTCCTACGAGCACCAAAACGAAGAAGGAATTGGGCGATCACACAAAATAAGAAAGCCCTCTTCCTATACTCCATGAAACCATGGTTACCCCTACATTGACCCACAAAGAGGCGACTGATCGCCAAGACATCGATGCGGTGACCATGAATAAAGTGGGGGAGACGTCCCTTTTCCAACTCAATGAACGACATGATATCCTTAGAATAATCATCTTTCAAGATGGGACGTATCATCACACCATGACGAGGGGAAAGAAAGCATGCACAAAATTCATCATAAATCGGACATACCCCGGCCATGTTGAATTGAAACACATGCACCTCCGGGATCCAATAACAAGAAACACCTTGAAGCAAGTCCTAAGCTAGCACCATGTTCTTCATATCCACTGTTTGCACAAAATAATAACCGCAAGCGTACGGATCAATCGTAGCTACGGATCGATATACGTCACCCTATTTTACGCACTTTAAAGTAATGCAAAGTGAACCAAATTAAAGTGTTAAATTAAACTAATTAAACTAACAAAAATCAACGCGTCCTAACTCACAAGCATCTAATGAATTAAATTGGCATGAATTAAATTGGCGTCCTAACACATATCCATCTAACCTATCAAACTAACGCGGATTGGAAGGGATAAATTGTAGCCACACACCACAACCACATAAAAAAAAAACAAAAGAAGAAGAAGGAGAATGAGATAGAACAGAGGGAGAATGAGATTAAGAGTTTAGAGAGTAAAAACCGGGATGTGCTTGACACATACTGAAATTGCTTGCATGAATGTAATTGAAGAGCTTGAATACTTGAACAAACCTTGCATGGCTTCCTTTTCTAAATCTCCAAGTCTTGTCATCAACTTAGGAACTTAGACTAGAAAGCTTGAAACTAAACTAGAATTATTACAACCATATTGAAGACATAAAATTAAAGCATGAATCAAAAGCATTACAACCATGGAATTGAAAGCATGAAATCAAACTAGAATTTAGAAAGCCAAAATCTAGAAGAAGAGAAGAAGAAATTTCACTAATTAATTGAACTAAAAACTGAACTAAAACTAATTAAAAATTAACTAGTTACAACCCAAAGGGCAAGGGGTATTTATAGGGGAAAGAGGAGAAGAGGGAAGAGAGAAGAGGTAGGAGAAATATTCCCTAAGAAAAGAGAATGTTCTCTTCTCCTTCCTTCTTTACATTACTTGAATCCCAAGAAAAAAGAGAAAAATAGAAACTAAGAGAGATAAAAATCCTAGCTACATAAACCTTCTATTTTTCAAAAAGTAACTTTCTAATTCTAAACTTGTGTTTTCTTTTCTTTGTAGGTGTCTTCTCCAAGCAATGAGATCAAGGCATCTTTGACTTTTCAACCTTCCATGGATGAGAGAATATTTTTCAAAAGAAATCTATCTATAGTAAAATTTCAAAAGTGCCATTGGAAAGTTGGAGGAGCGAGAAAGTGATGACTAGGCTTCCACTCAACAAATAAAATACTCATTCTGTCCTTCAAAAAACATAGAGCATGGGGTGCTTATATAGGCCTCACTATTGCATTCCTTGCGAAAAATCACCCAAAATAGACCTAAATTTTGTCCAATTTGGAGTTCGGGAGCCCAAGATATCTCAAGTTGAAGTTGGACTACTCCAGAGCCTTCCAAATGGAATCTTTCAGCTAACAGGAAAGATAACTTCTGATAATTGCACTAAAGCCCCTCGAATCCAAACTTCTGCTTCACTTTGTTAATTTTAAATAATTACAAAAAAACCCATGTCGTAAAATTTGAAAACAGTGGCATGCCATTTTCGCGCGTCGTTACAGAAATGGCAGTAACTTCTTCGTTTCAACTCGAAATCAGGTTCCGTTTGAACCGTTGCGAAGCTGACTCGATGGGCTACTCATCCATACTATTAACACCTCAAAATTATGCTAAGGGCCCCACTGTAATCATATTCAAATTTGACTTATTGGCATGATTCTTTCAGTGCTCAATCCAAACTTGATTTTCTTGACTCCTAGGCGCTTCCGGCTACTGCCAAACACCACTAAATAGCTTAATAACGTTTTCTTACCATCATTTGCTCCATTTTCACAAGAATTCACCTAAAATCGGAAAACACAAATAAAAACCTCGAGTAGCTCCGTTCCAAGTATAAAAATGCATGCTTTATGCATGGCCCTAAGATTTCACACATAAATGTATTCATCATCCACCAAAGGTTTGAGATGCACTCTTCCCAAGGCTTCACGGTCATCCCTCACCATGGAATCCATCCATGAACTCAAAGCCTTGTCTATTGCTCTAAGGAAAAAAGAAAAATACCAAGTAATGGAAAGAAAAAGATAGAATTTCCAAGACAACAAGGGAAGAAAAGAATAAGGAATTCCTACACTCCCTAAACCCCTTAATATATCCTAGAGGACGAGAAAAGGCTCAAGAAGGGAAGGGGAATCAAAAGGTCTCATAACTGGGTATTTCAAAAAGGAAACAAATCAGAATTGGAAGCACGTGGTCGATAGTGAAACACCCCGAGTCGACAGCAAACCATGGTACCATCGACATCGACACACTATCGATGATTTGAACTCGATGTCGATTTTAGATGGCTCACTATCAGGCAGAGCACTTCTATTGTCTAACTTCATTAGACAGTCAGACACTGGCACTCGACATCCACAGCACCAATCTTAATGTCGAGGGATTACCCTTAACTATTGATCGACAGTAGCTCGATGTCGATACTGTGTTTTTCACAGCTTAGGTAGTTTCATACATTTTTGTATAGTCTGCACTGCATCAGTGGGTCCCTGCCATCATGACACACCATCCTATACCCTAGGGTCGTGATGGACTAACTCATACCATATGCACATCCACACATCTCATTTTGACCTACCCAAGCACTCAATTGATCAAAATCCTAAAACAAAAAAATGGATTAAAATTATAGGATCAAAATCATTCAAAAATTTTTCTACGGGGCTCAAAGGCCCAAAACTATTTGTCAATACAACCAAACAATAAAAAAACAAACTACTACTCTCCATCATCCACGTCCTCTCTTGATCGCTCTCCATCACCATCTTCACCGTCCTCACCATCATCCTCATCATCTTCTTCACTCTCGCTCCCACTCCCGCTCTCTTCCTGCTCCTTGTTGGCCCATGCATGCTGGCTATCGACAGGATCATCGATCCGGATCACAAGGACTATGGCACTAGAATCTCTGCAACTGGGGCAGGCTAGGCAGTAGCCATGGCTTCATCCCTTTCCTTCTAGAACCGGTTGGCAGTCGCCTCGTACCCTAGAATGCCACCCTCCAGCATAACATGTCAAGCATTCACATTATCATACATCTTCTATTACTAACCATGCAGGAAGCAACTAGAGAAGCAAGCAACTCACCAGCTAAAGGATCCACTCATACTGGGAAGCGGCAAGCTCTTTTAGACTGGTGACCATCCCCAATAGGTCATCATACCTATAGCTAAGAACCTCTACCAAGACCGATGGTTAGCCTATTACAAAAGGAAAGAAATGCGAACTCAAGCAAAGTCCAAATACTTATAAAATCGAAGCCTTATGGAAAATTGGCCACAGATGAAGAAGGTCAAGGAATGGGCAACTCCTTACCCTGACAGATGAACGACCACCCCGGTACTAGGAAGAAAACATCCAGCACCTTGTGCGAATACAAAGGCGCCGAAGATGATCTAGCCCCAGTCTCACTAGCAAGAGGGGGTGTCATCCTAAGAGTAGACTCAAATGATGTAGCCTCATGAGTCAAAGTACCAGCTCCAGTAGCAACAACATCAGTCATCCCCCCAACCTCAAAGGCTCAACACCAGTAGGGGCCTGGACACACAGAAAAAGAATCATTAACCAAGAAACAAATTGGAATTGAAAAAAGAGCAAGAAGCAAAAGAATCAAAGATTCACCCACAGACCCGAAGGAGGGAGTTAAACACACATCAGCTCCTTTGCTTTGTACCTGCAATAACGTCCCCACGAGTTCGCCTCGACGAAGGACCGTGCATCGACACCCTTCATGAACTAGTTCATCTCCTACTTTGAGAGTCTCTCCGGCTCAAGTATGCAGCGAGCAGGCCGCATAGGAATTCAAGGCCTCTCAACATCGGGCCATTTCCTATAGGCCCTATCTCCCAGGTACCAAGTGTACCCAGAGGCCCCGACAAAGACCATGCACCGTGACACGAGTCTCCTAGCAGCCTCCAGTCGAGCCTGCACTATTATGCCCGTGCCCAAAATCAGACCGATTGTGTTAGCCTAATTTAGTATGTTTTGAACATGCTAATAATTTTAGACAACCCCCATTAAAACCCCTCTCAACCCCTACCTAAACATCCTTGAAGTAGGCAAAATCACCGGAGTCAATTTGATTCTAGTTTGTTGTCATTACATAACATCTAGATTCGAACCCAATTTCGAGTACCTTTCCTTCTGATTTTGTCAAACCCTGCCCCTGGCTGACTAGAATTTTGATTGAAGGACAGGAACCCCTGATCAGGCAACCAGGATCACTGTGGAGCATCACCCCAGTGACTTTGGATTGATGAAGAAACCATGTGTGGATCATCCTACATGCCTGTCAGTAGGTGGACAGCAGACCCCTGCATATGTACAGCCCATTGCATGATATATGGTTTGAATCCCAGGTAATCTCTCTCCTCCTTATAATGGTGGGACCCACCTCTATAAAAGTGTGCAAAATCTCCTATGGGGCATGTAGGGACAATACCCTGACCAAGGGTCAAACCCCTATGCAAGCCCATTGAATTTCAAATTCCGGAATTCTCCGACGATGGCACTGGCGATGCAAAGAAGGCCCAGTGACATCGCCCGATGAGTGAAACAGTATATTTTTAATAATTTTTAATTATGGGGACCACCCAATATGAACATGGGCACCCTCCATGGATAGAGGGAAGTCTGAGGGACCACCTCATACCCTTGGTTCACTGTGGACCCCACCAGTGTGCCCAGAATCAGTCAGAATCAGTTTAAAAACTTATTTTCAAAAGAGGCCTTCCTAGGCAAACAAGCCTCAGTGAGGGCTAGGCCTATAAATAGGAAGGTCTTGGGCTCATTTTAGAGCCCTTGACAGATCTGAAATCCGTGGAAGAGAAGAGAGGGAAGAAAGGAGAAAAAGGAGAGGAGAAGTAAGCAGGAAGAAGAGGGAAGGGGGAGGTACTGCCACCCATCACAGCTGGAACCGAGCCTTCTCTCAGCCATCTCAGGTATAAACATGTATGCCTATACCTACTGTCCTCATCTCTTCTCTGTGTTGGATGTATTTTTACTCCCTGGGTAGCCCTGAACAGCTAGGGTTTGCCCAGAACAACTCCAGATCTGCCATGCAAGCTTTGTGCATGGAAGATCTGTGATCTAGGTATAATTTCAGTGGGCTGATATGTTGTTTATGGGAACCGAAACTGACTGTGCATAGCTGCACTGCCAGATTGCCTTGTTGCTCTATGATTTGGAACCCTGGGTGCAAGCCAGGGCTGCACAGACCTAACCCTAGGTAATCACAGCCATGAAACCCTATTTTGCATCCATTTCCAGCCTTGCATATGGCTAGAATCGAATTCCAAGTTTAGAGAAAACCCTGTGACACAATTCACTGGGCTGTCTTGGCAACCATTGGCAGCCTGATGGTGGGCCCAGTGGGGGATCCATTAGGATCAAATTGAAGGTCATCCCAGGGGCTACCTAACCCCCCTGATATGCAGAGGATCAAGTCTGACCTCAACCCTATGGGCCCAACCTTAGGAACTCAGCCCAAATGTCGATTGCAGCCTCTGGGTGATGCACTGGGTGATGCAGACATCGCCCAGAGCCATCGCCCAGTGAATGGAAAATTGCTGAAATTGCTGATCTGGCTTTGGGAAATTCACCCTTTGGCTTTTGGACACTGTGGGAGGTTGGGAAATGACCAAAAAGCCCTTCCCCACTTTTGTTTATGATCAAGGAATACTTTGGAACCCTAGTGGGCCCCGTAAGTGAAGGAAACCCTGCTGTGCTTGGTCCTACAGCATAGGCAAGCTGTGGAAAGCACTGTGGACCTGATCTAACCTAGGGTCAGGTACAACTATTGAAAATGACCATTTTACCCTTGTGCCACTGATTCTAGCCCTTGCACCGGGACATGACCTAAGGCCCAGGGCAAGGCCCAGTGATTCCAAGTGTGAACCAACTGAACATTGGGTCAACCCAGTAAGCTTAGGTTAACCCTAGGAGTATCAGTGATAGGCTAAAAACTTAATATGATAACTTTTGATTTATATCTAGGAATTGATCCTGCGCTCGAGGTCAACAACCAGACTGCTGTTGGAACTGAGTTTGCAATCGAGTATTTAGAACCAAACTCAGCTGAGTGAATAATACTATCATATGTGCATGTGTAATTATGATGCTATGCCAGCTAATAAGAATTGAATTATATATGTTGTGTTATTTACTTCGGTTCAAATTACTCAAATCACCGCATAATGACTGTCTGTTGATCAACACTGTGAATTCTTATATGATGATTGTGATTGTTAGACTAGATGCCATAGTCGGCTTGGAGATGAGGCCTGTGGTAGCTCATAGAATGGGATGCGGTTGACACCACCTGACTTATACGATGCCATATAGACATGGGGCTAGAGTTTCATCATCCGTGCTATGCACCCTTGCCAACAAGGGTTTAGGTGTTAGATGCCTGTGAGGGTGACCATATGTATATGAGAAAAGAAATGAAAGAACACCGGACTGGTGAATGAAAAGAAATGAAAGAACACCGGAATGGTGAATATGGGCTGTAAGCCAAAGAAAAGAAAAGAGGAAAGAAATGGATTGCCCTATAGGTTAATCACAGAGGGTTGGTCGGGCTGACCTTGGTGACTGATGCGGGGGCTGACTGGTCCTCTCCAACAACTCAATGGGTGTATCGTGGGAAGGGGTTAGAAGCCCACACCAGGGATACATGTATTGGGGATTGTAGTAGCACTGACCTAACTTAGTTGTATTGTTAGGTGGCTAATAATAAACTGGACTTGCACATCATGTAGGATTATATGAACTGTGAATTGTGATTGATGTTATTTGCTCACGAGCTCAGTGGGGCTCATACTCTATTATACATTGTTTTCTTAGATGATTTTGCAGATGGATGCCAGTGTGACCTGGAGGGTTATCTCAAGGAGGAGAGTCCTGGTTGTTACGATGATATTGGTGTGAACCCCGATGGAGGTCATACTGATCCTGCGTACTTTCTCGGTGGTCATTAATGAAGACCGTTGACAAGGGCTTCTGATGCTTTTTGTTTTAGGGACTCCTTTTTATTCTTGCTAGGAGTTCATCCCTGTTCTGACTGTGGCCCTATTGTAGTTTTTGCTTTCTTTTCTTTTGGGGTTGAGTATGCTCACCCTGTATATATTTATGTATGTAGTTCTGTTCTTGTCAGCTTTGTCTTTATGTTTGTGGGTTGGTGGGATATGTACAAACCTTATTATGTATATATTATCATCGTTTCTCTATATCACTATGATTCCTTTATTTATTGAAATTATAGTTTTACTGCAGCACTCTGATCTTACTTATGGTAATGAGATGAATGTGGTTCCGTGAATGTAAGCACTGATTCTAGATCCGTGGGATTTGGCGGATTGTCGTTATGTAATTCGGGTCACCTACCCAATCCTCCTAGGGGGTGGTTTGGGGTGTGACAAATTTGGTCAAAGTTTTCTTCATGAAAAATGTATCACTTTAAGTCTAGTTTACAATGCATTTTGAATCGCATCATTTCATTATGTATAAATTGAATTATGGCCGAAACAATGGGCAGAGGTCAAACCCTACGGATGATGCATTGAGCGGACGATGTACACAGTCTGCTCTATCCTTCTGCTGTATCATCCGCATTGGCCAAAAAGTACATGTGATTTTGGCTTATGGTTCCATCATGCCCGAGCTTGGGGCTTAACCCCTGGTTATTTTAGACCTTTTATGAGCTAAATCACCTAACCAAACCCTAAGATCACTAACCTAAGACCTATTTGGACTCTAATGGGTTTTAAACATCATTTTGGATCTTAAACCTACTCCCAACCAAACACGCCCTTAGATCCCTAGATAAACAATATCAAAACCCTATCCCTCTCCTCATTTCTCTCATTCTAACGCCTATGAGAGGAGGGAAAATGTGGGAGACTGAGCCACTCCAAGCTTAAGAACACCTCCTACAGCCACTTCCATCGATCTCCATTGTGAGCAGC
>NW_025318255.1:0-9932 GCF_018873765.1 Telopea speciosissima | reverse complement strand
ACATCAATAACAGCAGTGATTACCAAGAAAGGGGGTAAACCTTGAAGTGAACTTCTTTTTCTTTTTAAGATATCGATTGATTTTGTAGTTCTAGCTGGGTACTTTTGAATGAAGCCTGAATTTCAAAGTTTATTTCTGTTAAGGCTTTCTTATAATATGCAGGCCCATGAACACTTTTGAGGAGCTTTAGAACAGCTGGCGTGCTGATTTCTTGCCTATTCATTCTTTTTGTACAAGTAGGTATCCACCTAGCTATGTCCAGTAATCAAGATTCAAGAAACTACATTTTTTTTTTATTTGGTTGTAGGATCTCTCTCTATTTCTTGCCCTGGTAGATGCAATTCATGTTGAGGAAAAGTCCTCATACATAAACTCCAATCATCTATCATGATGATATATATGTTTTGATGATAACAAATAAATCGAATTGTACTAACTCTTGTTTAAGGTGTTTAAATAAGAGCATAGCACCAAGTGAGGGGGAACACTCAATTCAAGAGATTGATGCTCAAAGCAAATTGAACTTGTCCAATCTTTCAACACTTCAAAGAATCAAGAAGAATGGAGAAAAAGTTTTGAAGACAAAGATCAAGACAAGTTAGAGGAACTCTCTTTGAAGACATTCATGTAAAGAAGTGAAGTTTAATAATTGAAGAAGATTGAAGACTTAGAATTATACTAAGTTGTATGATCATAATTGAAGTCACAAATGATGTAATGCACACACACAAGCATGCATTCATTTAGATAGACTTTAGGAGGTTTAATTAACCCAATCCATATAACCAAACCAATTTAGAATCATCCAAGTAAGTCCAACAAAGGACTTAACATTTTCAGCAGAATTTGTAGATCCGGCATACCGAATTTGGAAACGGCATGCCAAATCTGCCTTTGACTGCAAACAGCAATCTCAGGGTTTTGTTTACAATGGCCAAACAAAATATGCCGAATCATGATCCGGCATACTGAATCACAATCCAGCATGCCGAATCATGATCCGGCATACCGAATTGGCATTTGACTGTTGGGATTTAACCGTTGGTCAACGGATAGATTCTATGATCCAGCATACCGAATTGGGAAATGGCATACCAGATTAAGACTAAATTATGTCCGAAATTAGTATTAAGTCTTAGATGCTTTGAGCACCTTTGCCTATAAATAGGTGAGCTCAATTAGACTAATGACAATCAATTAAAGCTAATCAAAGACATCAAAAAGATTTCGGTACTTAATCATTCAAAGCATTCTTCATCAAAGCATTCATTCAAGTACATTCCCCTTCTAAGCTATTCCACCTCAATTAGCTTCAAGATTCAAAGGTAAAAAGTAGTTTTATACATCTAAGGTTGATGTAATCCTAATCTTAGTACCATTTTATTTTATATGGTTGTTTGAGTCATCTTGCTTGGAATCAAGATTGGTTGAGTCCTCTTACTCGGAATCAAGAGTGGTGGTGAGTTCTCTTGCTCTTAATCAAGTTTTGTATGAGTTCTCTTGCTCATACTCAAGATTTGTTTTAGTGGAATTCTCTCTTAGGTGAGAGGAGTGGAAGTAGGCAAGTATTGGCCGAACCACTATAAATTCTCTTGTGTTATCTTTGTTGTTTGTTTAATTTCATCGATAACTTGTTTATTTTCGCATTAAGTTTTTATTTCTATAACTTTCACCTATTCACCCCCCCTCTAGGTGAATTCACAATCCATTGTCACGTTATGAACTTGTTCTGGCTTCTAAACTATTTGTTGGAACTTCTTCAGTAAATGACTCTTCCTTTCTGATGTAACTGAACCTAGGATTACATAAATATATGTGATTATTCTAGGATTTCAAATTTTTACATGCCTTTCGTAACTAGTAAATTAGTCAATATTAAGACTTATTCAACTAGACGTGAACCAATGTGGAATAAAGCTAGTGGCATAATGAAACATAATTGTTCACCCGGTGCACCTTCATTTTATTGAATTGCTACGTTTATTGGGTTCTTTTGAGTGAAACCTTTCAGTCCTTGGAACCTTTCTCTTATGAATCCATCTTGGGAAATAGAAGGGTTTCTTTCAACTTGTGGTAATGCACTATTTTGAGTCTTTTACCCTCTGTTTACGGTAAGGTTTCTCCATTGTGATCAAGTGGTCACGGGTTTGAGTTTGGAAACAGCCTCTTTGCAAAAGCAGGGGTAAGGCTGCGTACATTATGACCCTCCCCAGACCCGGAGTGGCGGGAGCCTTGTGCATTGGGTACCCTGTTTTTGAGGTACAAATTACTTTTGTACCTTGAGCGCTATTAGTTGAGAGAAATTAGTTGCACTTTGTCTAGGAATTATTGGGCTAACTAATCATATTTTACATGTGGTTTCCTTTTACGTTACTAAAGCATTGCCATTTCCCAAAATAATTAAAGGTCTGCTGCTAAAATGAAATAGGTAAGATAATGCAAAAGAATTGTAACCTCTCTTCAATGCCAGAGTAATTATGCTCATTAAATCTTTCAAATTATTGGATTTACCCCCTCTATGTTTTCAAGGTTCATAATGGGGATGTTTAGAGGCTCGTGAGAATACGAGAATAATTTCCTATGAGAGGATTTTGGGCAGGAAGGATAATTTTGCTAAGTTAAAATGAGATAGGGACTTGAGGAGGATCCCTCCTGTTTTGTTTTCTGAGAAAAGAAGAAAGAACCTTTCATGGTCTGTTTTTCTTGTGGGCGAAATTACGTCAAGATATGGTAATGGATAAGAAGTTGATTTGGAAAAAAATATCTGTCAAGGGAATGTAATTAGTTTTAGAAAGAGTGGGGGAGAGACAACTGGGGTTTCAGCCACTGTAGTGTTGCACCACAGTTCAGTTGAATCAGTATGTGTTTGTATTAGTTATGAATGAATCGATTTTGCAGATATAGGTCCTATTATATATGTTGGGGTTTGAATAGGGTCCTTGTTGCTCCATCAACTCATTTGTATTAAAATCCCACCTATAGCAACCAACTAACTGTCAAGTTTTGGTACAGGTCCCATGTTGTTTATAGGGTAGTCAATGGGTACCTAGTTATTCCATAAACTTGCTTGTGTTAGAAAACACCACCTGTAGCAACCAATAACATGTCAAGTGACTGAGTTATCATTCTAATTTTTAGTTTAGGCATCATAGTTATCAAGGCGTCGCCTAGGTGTCCAAGCTCCTTGGTCGCCTTGGGGGCCTTGGGCATCTAGGCGTGTGCCTTATTGGTGTCACCTTGATTTTGGACCCTCTCCAACGCCTTGGTCACCTTGTCTCGTTGATAACTACGTTAGGCAATGTTAGTTATGTATTGCTGGGTAGATGGTGGGTTTAGTGGGTTAGGTTTGGAATCGAGGGTAGTCCCCTAAGCCTGCTTTGCTTGGATTGTGTGAACATTTGGATTTAATGTGGTTTAGTTCTGAGTATACTTGAATCATGTTAAAACATGAAGGGGTGTTTTAGAATCAAAGGCTGAAATATAAGCTAGTTTGGACTGGGACACATCAAAATGTAGATTTAATAAGAATTGGAGAAGGTTGGAGGGAGTAATTAAAGAAATGACCAAGCGATAACTACTGTGTTTTTTGTTATTGTGGTTCAATCATTCTAAGGAGGGAGAATGGAAGAGAATATTATCCAGATATTAGAGCAGGTTTGATGTAGATCGAAGCATGAAGAACAAAGTGACAGAAATAAATTTTGGGAAAAAGTTACTGTTCACATAAACAATACCACGAGTTACTGTTCACGTGAACAGTACTATGGGTCCATAAACCTTGCATGGAAAGGGAAGTCCAAGGAAATATTTGAGGTTCTGTGTGCCCCATTGAAAATAGCAAGAGAAGGAAGTTTTTATTGTTGACATGGTGCGAATAGAGGAAAGAGAGATACCACAAAGTCACTGTAGAGAGACTTGAACTTAGGGAAAGGCTTGGATGATTAATTCCATCCCAAGCTCCACTTTATTTATAAGAATAATTAAGACATAAAAGGCTGTACATGAGCAATGTGGGACTAAACCCATATACAAAACAAACAAATAAATAAAGGAAAAAAGGTCCAGAATACCCCCACGATATTCTGGCCCATATCTAACACTCCCCCTCAAGTTGGAGCATATATATCAAGCATGCCCAACTTGACTAAGATAGGATGAAACAGCTTGCTATTCAGCCCTTTAGTGAACACATCTGTTAGTTGATCAGTAGACTTCACAAAGGGAACACAAATGAGGCCAGCTTCAAGATTTTCCTTGATGAAATGTCTGTCAACCTCCACGTGTTTAGTGCGATCATGCTGGACAAGGTTATGAGCAGTGCTAATGACAGCTTTATTGTCACAATAAAGCATCATTGGAAGATGGATAGCAAAACCAATATCTTGTAATAATCCTCTAAGCCATAGAAGTTCACAAATGCCTTGAGCCATTGCACGAAACTCGGCTTCAGCACTGGACCTTGCCACAACATTCTGCTTTTTGCTACGCCATGTGACAAGTTTCCCACCCACAAAGGAACAATAGCCAGAGATAGATTTTCTGTCAGGAGAACCAGCCCAATTGGCATTAGTATAAGCTTCAACCTTGAGATGACCATTGGGAGATAAGAGAATTCCTTTTCCTGGAGCAGACTTCAAATACCTCAAAATACGACGGACTGCATCCATATGAGAGGAATAGGGATCATGCATGAATTGGCTCACCATACTTACAGCAACTGCTATGTCAGGTCTGGTGTGAGAAAGATAGACTAGTTTACCCACTAATCGCTGATAACCACCCTTGTCAACAAGTTCACCCTCTTTCTCCCTAAGTTTTGTAGTAGCATCCATAGGGGTATCTGAAGGGTGACAACCTAACAGCCCTGTCTCAGTCAACAGATTAAGGACATATTTTCTTTGAGAAAGAAAGATGCCCTTTGAAGAGCGAGCAACTTCTATCCCCAGAAAATATTTGAGAGAACCTAGATCTTTGACCTCAAACTCACGGCCAAGGAGAAGCTTCAAGTCCCTAATAACAGCATCATCATTACCAATCACCACGATATCATCCACATAGACTATGAGTCGAGTAACCTTGTCACCAACTCGTCTGATGAACAAAGTGTGATCAGCATTGCTCTGCTTATAACCTGCTGAAACCATAGCCTTATGAAATCTGCCGAACCAGGCCCTAGGTGATTGCTTCAACCCATATAGAGCACGTTTCAACTTACAGCCTTTGCCCCTAGTCCTGTCATAAGAGAAGCCTGGTGGAACGTCCGTATATACCTCCTCCTCGAGCTCCCCATGGAGGAAGGCATTCTTTACATCTAACTGCTGAAGATCCCACCCAAGGTTTGCAGCACAAGATAATAACACCCTGATAGTGTTGAGCTTTGCCACTGGTGCAAAGGTCTCCTGGTAGTCAACTTCATAGGTTTGAGTAAATCCCTTTGCGACCAGACGTGCCTTATACCAATCCACTGAGCCATCAGCCTTCTGTTTTACCACAAAGACCCATTTACATCCCACTGGTTTTTTCCCTGGAGGAAGCGCCACAAGATCCCACGTGTTATTTTTGTGTAGTGCTCTCATTTCTCCCAACATTGCAGGCTTCCACTTTCCATCTGTATATGCTTCCTACCAATTTTTAGGAATAGAAACAAAAGAAAGAGAGGATACAAAAGCACGGAAAGAAGGAGAAAGAGAACAATATGAAACAAAGCAAGAAATGGGATGTAAAGTGCAAGTCCTAGTACCTTTGCGATGAGCAATAGGTAGGTCGGAAGGAGAGAGATTACCAGGATATGAAGGATCTGGGTCTGGAGCCGACAATTGGATGGGTATTGGTGCTACAGTGGATTGCAGCTGCCCTCTGTTGGATCTGCCCCTTGTATAGGTGATGGTGTTAGAGTTGTCGATTCTCTTTTGAAATTCACCAATGGTCCTCTGGACTGGAGTCAGCTCCCCCTGGACAGAAACATTAACAACACTATTTTCTACGGTCTCCCCCTGTACAGGATTCCCATCAGGTGAGGGAGGAACAGCCAGAGGAAGCGGGGCATCCAAAGTAGGCTGGGCAGCAGCCATGGGTGGTGGTAAACTAGGCTGGACAGCAGCCGTGGGTGTTGGTAAACTAGGCTGGACAGCAGCCTGAGGAACCTCTAGTAGAGGAATCTCAAAAGGCACATCTTCACTAGAGCTCTCCCCCTGAAGACGTAGCGAAGAATAGTAAGAAAGGGACTCATAGAAAATAACATCCATACTAACCATGGTCCGACGGAAAGGGGGATGGTAACACTTGTAACCTTTCTGGGTCGGAGAATAACTCAAGAAAATACAACGAAGTCCCCGAGGTTCCAGTTTGCCAGGAGATCTAGTATCCGTAGCATAACACACACAACCAAATACCTTGGGTGGCACAATAAAGGAGGAATTTCCCAATAAAACATCAGAGGGGCTGCGAGAGTTAAGGACCCTAGAGGGCAGCCTATTGATGAGATAGGCCGTAGTGAGTACCGCATCCCCCCAATATTGAGATGGGACATTCCTCGCAAACATCAAAACCCTGGCCATCTCTAACAAGTGACGATTTTTCCTTTCTGCCACACCATTCTGGGCAGGGGTATCAATACAACTAGTTTGATGAAGTATGCTATGATTAGCCAAATATTGTTGAAAATGTGACTCAGTGTACTCTGTTCCATTATCACTTCTCAATACTTTGAGAGTAGCCTGGAATTGGGTTTGAAACATTTTATGAAAATGCTGAAAACATGAAAAAACTTGATTTTTTGTTTTCAAAAGGTATACCCATGTATTCCGAGAATGACAATCAATGAAAGAAACAAACCATCGATGTACAGAAATAGAGGGTTTACGACTAGGGCCCCAAACATCAGAATGTACCAAATTAAAACAAAAAGAACTCCTTTTATTAGAAATGGGATAATTTGAATGTGTCTGTTTGGCCAGAACACAAGCCTCACAAAAAGAGTCATCCTTAGTACGAAGGGTGATCAGACTAGGAAATAAATGAGCTAAGATTCCTAAAGGGGGGGTGACCTAACCTAGAGTGCCACCGGTAAAGTTCAGAAGAGACCATGGAGTTTTGGTGTAGTAGAGAATGTAATGGTGGTGGAGAGAAGCGACCGTCATCAAGCAGATACAGCCCACTGTGCACTTTACCCAATCCAATCGTCTTCCCAGATTCCAGATCCTGAAACACACAATGAGAAGGAAAAAAAGTGATTTTGCAGTTAAGATCACGAGTAATACTACTAATAGAAAGAAAGTTAGTAGTAAAATTAGGAATGTGCAAAACAGACATCAATGGAAGACAGGAAGTGCAGTTGATGCTTCCTTTTCCAGATATGGAAGAAAGAGAACCATCGGCCACTTTGACCTTATCTTTCCCCAAAGTGGGAGAGTATGTATAAAACAAGCTAGAGGAACCGGTCATATGATTTGTAGCTCCAGAATCTATGATCCAAGGATGGGAAGCTACAGAAGCACAATGACCTCCAAATGGAATACCTGACCGGGCAAAGTGTGAACCTGAAGGAGTAGATGAATTGGCAGTAGCTGATGTAGTAGAGGCAGCAGCAGCGGAAGACCTTAGCATACGTAGGAGTGCCTGTAGATCATCCTGGGATAGACTAGGGTCAGTAGCAGGGGCTGCAGTAATAGTCTTGGTCTGATGGGCCTTTGTCTTGGTCTTATTTTTGTTCTTGGCAGCCCGTTTTGCTTTAAAATCAGCTGGTTTCCCATGAAGTTTCCAGCACTTCTCTTTGGTGTGATAGGGTTTGTGACAGTGCTCACAAACAACATTCCCTGTAGCAAAATCACCAAGAGAAGCAGTACCACTAGGAGCAGGAGTGGCAGGGGCAGCAGCCTTGAGAGCTGATCTGCCTGTAATAGGAGGGTGCAACATAGCAGCCCTCCGGTTCTCCTCAGAAGACACCAATGCATACGATTGTTCAAGTGTGGGAAAAGGCTTATGGTCCAACACCTGAACACGGATATGATCAAACTCCACATTCAGCCCAGCCAAGAAGTCATATACTCTAATCTTATCCACATGCTTCTTATAAGAAGCAATATCAGCCACTGTAGTAGGATGGAAGTCGGAGAAATGGTCCAACTGTTGCCAAAGACTGCAGAGAGTAGCATAGTATTTGGACACCGAAAGTTCTCCCTGAGTGGTGTGAAGGACCTTCTTCCGGATTTCATATACTTGGGCATCATTGCCAAGCTGCCCATATGTTTCCTTGCATACAACCAAATCTGAGAGGCAATGTCTAAAAGAAGAAAATTATTCTGTAAATCTGAAGTCATAGAGCCTATCAGATAAGACATCAGAACACCATTATTGGCAAGCCACTTTTCCTGAGCAGGCCCTTGTTCAGTAGGCATAACACAAGTGTCATTAATATAAGACCACGGCCTGCAATGGCAAAAGAGGCAGATCTGGACCATAGAATATAATTCGAGCCATCCAATTTAATAGGATTTGGTGGGAAGTTGTGGTACTCAGTCTTGCTATGACTATCATTAATACCCTGATCTGAAGTAGCTGAAGAATTGGTTGAATCACCCATATTGGCAGCAAATAATTCCAATAATAGCTTCAAAAGAAAGGCTGAATCACCTCTCCAAATATCGAACCAAGAAGACAAGAAGACCCTATATCAATAGTGTCGGGGTTTTGAAGAAAAACCCTGAATTATGGAAATCGATAAGGGGACAAGTGAGGGACAAAACTGAAGTTGCGAATAATGGCTGTAATTGAAGTTGAATAACACTGTATAATGGAGAAAAAACCTGTAGAAATTCTGGTGCAATAGGCAGCAGCAATCCCTAAGATCGATAGGTTTCAGGGTTTTAAAAAATAACCATGTGATGGTTGGATTGATCTCAAGGAGGTCTTCAAAAACTGATCTGTTGAAGCCCAAAGTGCAGTTGAGTGGGTCTTTATAAGTGGAGAAACAGCTGTAAAAAATTCAGAACCAATAGAGGGCCCAAACTCCTAGATCGACAATTGTCAGGGTTTTGAAAAAAAACCCTATTTTTGTGAAGATCGATCTTAGGAGGTCTTGAAACTGAGATAAGAACTCGAACCAATAAGAGACAAAAATCCTGTAGGTTGTGGTCTTCGAAGGGAGGAATTGATTCCTTGTAAGAGAAGTAGGATCAATCCCCAAAAACTGAAGCACCAAATTTCGCAGTGGAGTGGTCGGTTCCTATCGAGCGAATTATAAAACATGATGAGGTAATGAGGGCAGCAGCTGGATCGTATGATCACCTCATCAGTGCTGCCCTATATGGAGATGGAGAACAAGGGAGAAGAGAAAGAGAGAGAGAGGAAGAAGATCGAGAGAGAGTGAGAGGGAGAAACACTGAAATCGAAGAGGGTAAACTGTCCCTAGTTCGAAATCTGCTCTGATACCATGCAGAGAGACTTGAACTTAGGGAAAGGCTTGGATGATTAATTCCATCCCAAGCTCCACTTTATTTATAAGAATAATTAAGACATAAAAGGTTGTACATGAGCAATGTGGGACTAAACCCATATACAAAACAAACAAATAAATAAAGGAAAAAAGGTCCAGAATACCCCCCACGGTATTCTGGCCCATATCTAACAGTCACTATTTTAGATATTTGGGGTCAATCATAAATAAAGAAGGTGACATAAAAGATGATATTTCACAGAGAAGTAAAGTGGGATGGTTGAAGTGGGAAGGTGCGTCTGGAATGTTGTGTGATTGACATATTCGGTGAAAACTTAAAAGGAAAGTTCTATAGGACTGTTGTACGATCAGCTATGATGTATGGGGGAGAAGAATGTTGGGCAGGTAAGAAGTGCCATATTGAGAAGCTATGTGTGGCAGAGATGAGGATGTTAAGATGTATGTGGAAAACCAAGGAAGTATAAAGTAAGGAGTGATC